>NW_027072052.1:952500-1079006 GCF_038088225.1 Cyrtonyx montezumae
TCGGCCCGCTCGATTCCCCCTCCCCGTCCCCGTTAATTATTTTTGTCCGGCTGAAGCTTCCTTCTTCTGCTGGGTAGACGTCATGAGGCGGCTGGGCTCGTCGTCTCTCACCCTCAACACCTACCCCCCTCCCCCGCCCCCCCCAACACACACACACACACACACACACACACACACACACACACACACACACACACACACACACCCCCGCTCCTCCAACCTTACCCCCCAAAGATCCACCCCGCCCGACATCTGTGTCATGTTTTTACCCGTCTCTTTTAGTATTTCTATTTTAAGTACTATTTTTTTTTTTTTTTTTGAGGAAGGGTTTTTTTTTTTTTTGTGGTGGTGAAAGGCGTTTTTCTCTTTTTAATTAGAATGACTACTTATTTAATAGAAATTGAAACAAACGCCTTCTTTGGGTTTTTGTCTTAAGATAAAAATATGCCTTTATCTTTTTATTTTTTTTTCCTTCTATTTATCTTTTATTTGTTTTTAGTTTCTGGCCCTTTTTTTTTTTTGGGGGGGGGGAAGGGGTTTGTCGTGAGGGGCACCTTTTTATTTTTATATTATTTATATACGCATTTAGTATCTATGTATTTAGTATGTATATATGTATGTACGTACGTACGTATGTATGTATGTAAGTATTGCACCACCGCCCCCCCCCCCCCCCCCCGAACCCCATTTCTTTTATTTTTTTTTCTTTTTTTCCTTGCCTGCCCCCGGCAGGGCAGTCACGACCCTTTGTCCGGACAACAGCCGGACTCGGCGACCGGCTCTGCTCGAACCCCCATCCACCCACCCCGGATCTGCCCGCCAGTTGTTTTTTATTTTTTCCTCCCCCCGGATCCTTCCTTCCGTGAGATCAGTCATCTTGTCAGCCGTCCGTTCTTCCTTCTTCTCGCCGGGACGCCGCTTGCTCGAGCGAGCGAGCCGCGGGGCTTTAGCCGTCTTCTTTTGGTTTTTCCCTTCCCTTCCCTTCCCTTCCCTTCCCTTCCCTTCCCTTCCCTTCCCCTCCCCTCCCAGCGTCTCCCCGTTTCCCGCCCTGGTAGACATCACGTCGGGCGGCGTGAATCGACCACCCCATCCCCCTCACCGCAGACCCGCTCCGGCCCGCCACCCGTCTTCTGGGCTGCCCTTCCTTTTTTTTTTTTTGGCGGGAAGGGGCCGCACGCCCGTACTGGCGCGCTTTTCCGTTTCTTCCTGTCTCGGCGCCGACCCATGTCCCCGAACGACCGTGTCTTCTGGGAGGTGGACTGCCCTCCCGCCGGCCGGGAGAGAGGCTCAGCGGGAGCCCGGAGACGCGACTAGTCGAACGAACCCCCGGCTCTCCCCTGACCCCCTCCCCCCCACCAATCCCCCTTCCGACGTACGAGGCCGTCTCCCACCGGCCGACCTCTGCCGCAGCCTTCCCGCCGTTTTTTTTTGTTTTTTTTTGTTTTGGTGCCAGCGAGCGAACTGAGCGTGTGTGCGTGCGTCCGCTGGCGAACCCGCTAGAACTTTCCTGCCCGCGCTCCCTCTGGAGGTCGGGGACACGCCCCCGCCTCGTCCCCGTCCCCTCGCCTCTCCCCCCCACCCCGCCACCGTACCTTAAGGAACCCCACCAAATCGCGTACGCCTGGATACCGCTTGGACGGCCGTCCGCGGGCATGCCGAGGTCTGGGGCTTGCTTTTCTGCCCGCTCCTCCCCGAGCCCGTGCGGCGGCCCGGGGTGGCCGTGACCGACCCTGAGCTCCCGCCGCTTGGCCCCTTCCAAGCGCTTACGGCTTACCTCGGCCCGTCCGCCCGGGTCCCTCCGCAGCACCCGCCGCGAGCCCTAGGTGCGGCTTAGGTCTCAAATACCCGACCTAGGATTGCGTCGGGAGTCAAAGGAAACAAACGCGAGAGCGATGCCGACACGCAACGGGAGCGCTCCCGCCCGACCGCGCCACGCGGCCGCCGACAAGATGGCGGACGGTCGCTTCCGGTTCCGGCTCGGGAATGTCGGGAGGGCTCCGCCCGGCCCCTGCCGGCCCCGCCCGACTCGCGCGCTCCGCAGAGGCGGCCAGAGGGCGCTGCCGGCGGGGGCTCGCCATCTCCGGCCAGGTCTACCCGGCGCCGCACACGCACCCGAAAGCTCCGCATCGGGTCGGCCCGGGCCCCGCGGCGAACCGTGCTTCCCGTACGGCGGCGGCAGCCCGAGTTCGCTGCCGGTGCGGCTCGGGAACGCCGGCCAGGGCTAACCGGCCGCGGACCGCTCAGGCTTCCGTAACGGTGGCCGACAGAAGCTCGCTGCCGGTGCGGCTGGTGTTCCCCGGGCCAGGTCGGCCCGGCTCTGACAAAGTCGAGGGCTCCGCGGCGGCGTGGAGATGGCGCAGCCGGGTGGCTTGCCGTCTCCGGCCAAGTGTGCCCGGCACCGAGCAAACCTCTCGTGCTTCCCGAACGGAGGTGGCGAGAGCTCGCTGCCAGTGTGTCTCGGAAACGCCGGCCAATTCTACCCGGCTACAGCCGCCTCACGCGCTTCCCGAGCCGCGGTGGCGAGCGCTCGCGGCGCGGGAGGCTTAGAAACGCCGGTTCTGCCCGGCAAAGGGGAACACGCGCGTCTCGAATGGCGGCGCCCGCTGCACGATGCCAGTGCCGCTTTTGAACGCCGGCCACGTCTTCCCGGCTATGGCCGTTCCTTGCGAGCAGCGGCCACGGACGGAGGCGGCTGCCGGGCCGCCGTGCCATCTCCAGCCACATCTGCCCTGCTCTGAAGGAGCCGAGCTCCCCGAACGGCGGCGTCTGGAGGATGCTGCCCGGGCGGCTCGCTGCTCCGGCCGCTTACGCCGGGCACCTGGCGTGACCCACGCTTCCCGAACGGCGTCAGTGGGAGCTCGCAGCCCAGGTGTTTTAGAAACGCTGGCCACATCTAGCCGGCCACCGCCGTCTCGCGCTTCCCAAACAGCAGCGGGGGCGGCGGCGGTGGTGCCGGAGAGAGCTCTCCTCCGGTGCGGCTTGCCACCTCCAGCAACGTCCACGCGGCAACGGCCGACTCTTTTGTCCCGAGCGGCGGTGGCCAGATGCGTGTGCCGCGGCCCGCGGTTTGCCATCTCTGGCAAACACGTCTACCCTGCTCTGACAGAGTTGAGCGCGCCATCCGAACGGTGGCGGACAGAGCTCGCCGCCGGTGCGGCTTGCGATCTCCATCCAGGTCAACCCGGCTCCGGCCGACTCCCACGCTCCGCGCCCAAGGCTGGAGGCCGCTGCCGGGGCGGCTCGCGGTCTACAGTGACGTCTACCCGGTTTCGGTTCTCTTGTTCTCCTTCCCGGTGCGGCTTGGGTGGGGGGGGGGGGCGGCTGCTGCTTCGTGCCTCCACTTACGTCTACGTCAACTGCGGCTGGTGTCCGAACCCCTGCCGGTAGTTGACGTCCTCTTTGCTCGGCTTTTTTTCCTGTCCGCCTGGAGAGAGTGCATACTTTGCTCCGGAGGCGGCGATGCGTGGGTGCTCACGAGCACATTCGGAGAGAAAGGGGGGCGGCAGCGGCGGCAGTGGCGGTTTTCTGGGGCGCCGGTTCATTCTACCGGGTCAGGTCGCCTCGGTCGGTGTGCGTGTCATCCCTCCCCAGCCACGGCCCCAGCCCCGGCCCACCACTCAGACGACTAAGATGGTCTGCCGGGCCACAAGAGAGAGAGAGAGAGAGAGAGACAGAGAGAGAGAGAGAAGAGGGTGAAGCCAGTTCCTGCGGCACCAGGGAAAACGCTGGAGAGAAAACGAGCGGGAGGGAGAGAGAGAGAGAGAGAGAGACAGAGAGACAGAGAGACAGAGAGACAGAGAGAGACAGAGAGAGAGAGAGAGAGAGAGAAAACGAGCGGGAGGGAGAGAGAGAGAGAGAGAGAGACAGAGAGACAGAGAGACAGAGAGAGACAGAGAGAGAAAACGAGCGGGAGAGAGAGAGAGAGAGAGAGAGAGAGAGAGAGAGAGAGAGAGAGAAAGAGAGAAAGAAAGAATTTTTCTTCTTTATTTTTGTCGGTTTTTTTTCTGGGGGGTGGGGTGGTGTAAGGCGTTGTTTGCCTTTCCAATTGAAAATTAATTAAATAATTAATTTAAACATTTGATCAATCTTTTTATTAGGCGGGTGGGGGGGCAACTGGTCGTGACGGGTGCCTCATTCTTTTTACGTTATTTATGTACGCAGTTAGGTAGTTACGTGTGTGTGTGTGTGTGTGTGTGTGTGTGTGTGTGTGTGTGTGTGTGTGTGTGTGTCTGTGTGCACGTATGCACCTATTCCGACCCCCGGCCCCGTTTCTTCCTTATCTCTTCGCTCGCCTCCGCCAGGCGGCGCTAACGATGGCTGCAGGGCAGGACGGTGGCAGGACTTGGCGTCTGCCCCCCCCAGCCTTACCCTCAAAGATCCGCCCCGCCTGAGGTCCGTGTCATGCATGTTTTTACCCATTTTTAAATCATTTTTATTTTTTTTTCATTGACTTTTAATTTAAAATCGTTCTTATATTTGGGGGGGGGGGGGGGGGGGAGAGGGGGAGGGAGTGACAGTGAGGGGCACCTCTTTATTTTTATATTATTTATGTACATATTAAGGTACGTACGGGTGTGTATGTGTGTGTGTATGTACCTATTCAGACCCCCGGCGGAGTTTCTTTTCTTTCTTCTCGCTCGCCTCCGCCAGGCGGCGCTAACGACGGCTCGGCCTAATAACGGCGGCAGAACTCGGCGTCCGGCCCTCATCCTTTCCCGCCCACCCCTCCCCCCCACCCTTACCCCCACAGATCCAACCCCCACCCAGATCGAGATCCGTGTCGTGTTTTTACCCATATCTTCTATCATTTTTGTTTTTTTTACCACCTTTTTATTTAAAATCTTTTATTTATTTCTTCTTTTTTTTTTTTTTGTGGGTGGAGGGGTGGGGGTGGTGAGGGGCATTTCTTTATTTTTATATTATTTATACATACGTATTTAGGTACGTACGTATGTACGCGTGTACGTGTCCCGCTCCCCGAGCCCAGTCTCTTTCCTTTTTTCTTGCCCGCCCCCCCGGGCAGGGCAGTCACGATGCTCCGGCCGGAGTCGGTGGCCAGCTTCCCCGAATCCCCCTCCACCCCTGGATCCGCCCGACAGTTGGTTTTTAGTTTTTCCTTCCCTGTATCCTTCCTTCGTTCCGTGAGATCAATCGTCTCGTCAGCTGCCCGTCCGTCCTTCCTTCTTCTCACTGGGACGTCGCTCGCTCGAGCGAGCTGCAGGGGTTTTTCCGTCTTGTTTCCCCCCCCCCAACCGTGGACCTGCCCCGGCCCGCCGTCCTGCTTTCGGGCTGCCCTTCCTTTGGTTCTTTTGGGGTTGTTTTTTTTTTTTTCATTATTATTATTATTATTCTTTTTTGTGAGGCAGTGGCGCGGGGCAGAGATGCGGCGCAGGTAACACCATCAGCCTCATGGCTGCACCACGGGGCTCGTCAGTGCCCCACTGTTCCCCCATAGATTCAGTGCCGGGTCCCACATCAGCCCCGTATCACCTGTGCCCCATAGCTTCCCCAGATCCTTCTCCACATCCACCGCACGGAGGCCTCACGCGTCCCTCGAGAGTTCTCCCCCCAAAGAAAGCCTGTCCCACGGAAACACCATTAAGACCCCATAGTGCCCCATCAAAACCCAGAGAGCCCCACAGAGACCCCTTAGAAGACCACTGAGCCCCACGGAGGCCCCACAGAGACACACTGAGACCCATAGAGCCTCACAGAGGCCACTTAGTGCACCAAAGGGACCCCATAGGGACTGACTGAGGACCATAGAGATAACAATGTGCCCCGTAGAGCCCCATAAGGACCCTAGAGAGCCCCACAGGGACACGTAGAACCCTGCTCGGCTGCCCGGGCATGCTGCTGGCTCCTGCTCGGACAGCTGTCAGCGGGGCACGCCGAGGTGCCTCCCCGTCAGGTGCTTTTCCACCCGCTCCTCCCCGAGCCCGTGCGGTGGCCTGGGGTGGCCGTGACCGACCCTGAGCGCCTGCTGCTTGGCCCCCCTTTCAAGGACGTACGGCTTTGCCTCGGCCCATCCACCCGCTCTGCCCGGGTCCCTCCGTAGCGCCATTCTCCTCAAGGTGTGTGTGTGGGGGGGGGGGGGTGCAGAGGCAAGTGCGGCACGGCACGGCGGCAGCAGCTTTAGCGGGGGAAAGTCATTCGCAGGGCCCCTCTCGCTCTGTGTGGCTTAGGTCTCAAGTCCTGGACGTTCAACCGCATCGAGAGTCACCCGGGCACCTGGTGAAAAGGAAACATAGAGCAAGAAGAGAGACGAAGAAAGAAACAAACCGGCGCAGGAGGGACACCGAGACTTTACGGGCGGTCTCCCACCGGACGAGGCCGCTGAGATTCTCGTCCTCCTCACCTGTGCCGCACAGCCGTCCCATAGCTGGCCCAGATCCTTCCCCACGTCCGCTCCACCGATGCCCCACATTTCTCTATGGAGTTCTTTCCCCCCCCCAAAAAAAATACCCGTCCCACAGAGACCCCATTAAGACCCCATAGTGCCCCATCCAAACCCCTACAGCCCCGCAGACACCCCATAGAGCCCCATAGGGACGCACTGGGACACACAGAGTTCCACAGAGACCCTATAGAGCCTTACAGAGACCCCTTAGTGCCCCATGGAGAGCCATAGGGACCCCATTGTGCCCACAGAGTGCCCCATAGGGACCCACAGAGAGAACATTGTGCCCCCGAGGGGCACCTAGAGCCACACAGGGGCCCATGCAGAACTCATAGCGCCCCATAGAGACCCGCAGCGACCCATAGGGTCCAACAGAGAGCGATTGGAACCCCGCTGTGTCTGCACAGCGCCCCGCAGGAACCCATAGAGACCCATAGGGATCCTTTTCTGGGCGGGGGGAGGGGCTGGACGTCTGCACGCCTGTAGCGCCTCGCTTTCCCGCTTTTCCATTTTTTCCCGCTCGTGGCGCCGACCCAATGGCTCCCCGGCCGCCCGGCTCTTCCGGGAGGCCGAGGTCCCACCCCGTCAGGCGCTTTTCTGCCCGCTCCTCCCCGAGCCCGTGTGGTGGCCCGGAGCGGCCGTGACCGACCCCGAGCTCCCGCCGCTTGGCCCCCTTCAAGCGCATAGGGCTTACCTCGGCCCGTCCGCCCGCTCTTCCCGGGTCCTTCCGTAGCACCCGCCGCGAGCCCGGTGCCGCTTAGGTCTCAAATACTCGATCTAGGATTGCGTCGGGAGTCAAAGGAAACAAACGGGAGAGCGACGCCGACACTCAACGGGTGCGCTCCCGCCCGACCGCGCCACGCGGCTGCTGACAAGATGGCGGATGGTCGCTTCCGGTTCCGGCTCGGGAATGTCGGGAGGGCTCCGCCCGGCCCCTGCCGGCCCCGCCCGACTTGCGCGCTCCGCAGCGGCGGCCAGAGGGCGCTGCCGGCGGGGGCTCGCGATCTCCGGACAGGTCTACCCGGCGCACACGCACCCGAAAGCTCCGCATCGGCGTAGGTTCCCGTGTGTGCACAGGGTGGCTCGCCGGGTCGGTCCGGTCCTTCAGCGAACCGCGTGTCCCGTACGTCAGCGGCAAGAGTCCGCTGCCGGCGAGTTTGGCATTCCCAGGACCAGGTCTGCCCAGCTCGGATGGCTCCATGCCGGTGCCGCTTGGGGATGCCGGACCCGACCCGCGTCCCCGGCCACGGACGATCCGGTCGCGAGCGGAGGCGACGGCGGACGGAGGTGTCAGCTGGGGAGCCGTGCGATCTCTGCCCACGTCTACCCGGTTTCGAGGGAGCTGAGATTGCCAAGTGGAGGCGCCTGGAGGGCGCTCCGGGGTCGTCGTGCAATGTTCGGCCACGTCTACCCTGCTCCGACGGAGCTGAGCGTTCCGAGCAGGGGTCTAGAGGGCGCTCCCGGGGCGGCTTGCGTTTTGCGGCCACGTCTACCTGGTTACGACGGAGCTGGGCGTACTAAGTGGTGTTGCCTATTGTGGTGTTGCCTATTGTGGCGGCGAGAGCTCGCTGCCCGTGCTTCTCGGAAACGGCGGCCACGTCTACCCTTCTAAAGCCGTCTCGAACGTTTGCGTCCGGTGCTCGATGCCGGTGCCGCTTGGGAACGCCGGACCCGCGTTCCCGGCTACGGCCGATCCGGTCGCTCGTCGCGAGCGGTGGCGGCGGCCGATGGAAGTGTCAGCCGGGGCGCCGTGCGATCTCCGGCCACGTCTACCCGGTTCCGACGGAGCTGAGCGTTCCGAGGGGTCTAGAGGGCGCTGCCGTGGCGGCTTGCGGCCTCCGACCACGTCTACCCGGTTTCGAGGGAGTTGGACGTGCCAAGCGGAGGCGCCTAGAGGGCGCAGACGTGGCGGCTTGCGGTCTGCGGCCACGTCTACCCGGTTTCGACGGAGATGGGCGTTCCAAGCGGTGTTGCCTAGAGGGAGCTCCGGGGTCGTCGTGCAACGTCCGGCCACGTCTACCTCGCTCCGACGGAGTCGAGCGCTCCGAGCGGTGGCGCCTAGAGGGCGCTGCCGGGGCGGCTTGCGGTCTCCGGCCACATCTACACGGTTTCGAGGGAGTGCGTAAAAAACGGGAGATGCCTAGAGGGCGCTACGTGGTTGTCGTGCAGTGTCCAGTCAGGTCTACCCAGCTCCGACGGTGTCGAGAGCTCCGCGGCGGCTTGGAGATGGCGCGGACGAGTGGCTTGCCGTCTCCGGCCAAGTTGTGCTAGGAACCGGGCGAACCTCTCGCGCTTCCCGAACGGCGGCGCCGAGAAATCACAGCGCGTGTGTTTAAAAAACGCCGGCCACGTCTACCCGGCAACAGCCGTTCGGCGCTAACCCGAACGGCGGCGGCGAAAGATCACCGCGCGTTTTGAAAACGCCGGCCACGTCTACCCGGCAACAGCCGTTCCGCGCTAACCCGAACGGCGGCGGCGAGAGCTCTGCCCGTGCTTCTCGGAAACGGCGGCCACGTCTACCCTGCTAAAGCCGTCTCGAACGTTTGCGTCCGGTGCTCGATGCCGGTGCCGCTTGGGAACGCCGGACCCGCGTTCCCGGCTACGGCCGTTGCGGTCGCTCGTCGCGAGCGGCGGCGGCGGCGGACGGAGGTGTCAGCCGGGGCGCCGCGCGGTCTCCGGCCACGTCTACCCGGTTCCGAGGGAGCTGAGCGTTCCGAGGGGTCTAGAGGGCGCTGCCGTGGCGGCTTGCGTTTTGCGGCCACGTCTACCCGGTTTCGACTGAGATGGGCGTACCAAGCGGTGTTGCCTAGAGGGCGCTCCGGGGTCGTCGTGCAACGTCCGGCCACGTCTTCCCTGCTCCGATGGAGCTGAGCGCTCCGTGGAGGTGTCTAGGGGGCGCTATAAGTTTGCGGATTGCCGTCGCCTGCCACGTCTGCCCGGTTCCGACGGAGTCGAGCGCTCCGCGGCAACTTGGAGATGGCGCGGACGAGTGGCTTGCCGTCTCCGGCCAAGTGTGCCCGGAACCGGGCGAACCTCTCGCGCTTCCCGAACGGCGGCAGCGAGAAATCACAGCGCGTGTTTAAAAAACGCCGGCCACGTCTACCCGGCAACAGCCGTTCGGCGCTAAACCGAACGGCGGCGGAGAAAGATCACCGCGCGTTTTAAAAACGCCGGCCACGTCTACCCGGCAACAGCCGTTCCGCGCTAACCCGAACGGCGGCGGCGAGAGCTCTCTGCCCGTGCTTCTCGGAAACGGCGGCCACGTCTACCCTGCTAAAGCCGTCTCGAACGTTTGCGTCCTGTGCTCGATGCCGGTGCAACTTGGGAACGCCGGACCCGCGTTCCCGGCTACGGCCGATCCGGTCGCTCGTCGCGAGCGGTGGCGGCGGCCGATGGAAGTGTCAGCCGGGGCGCCGTGCGATCTCCGGCCACGTCTACCCGGTTCCGACGGAGCTGAGCGTTCCGAGGGGTCTAGAGGGCGCTGCCGTGGCGGCTTGCGTTTTGCGGCCACGTCTACCTGGTTTCGACGGAGGTGGCGTTCCAAGCGGTGTTGCCTAGAGGGCGCTCCGGGGTCGTCGTGCAACGTCCGGCCACGTCTACCTCGCTCCGACGGAGTCGAGCGCTCCGAGCGGTGGCGCCTAGAGGGCGCTGCCGGGGCGGCTTGCGGCCTCCGACCACGTCTTCCCGGTTTCGAGGGAGTGCGTAAAAAACGGGAGATGCCTAGAGGGCGCTACGTGGTTGTCGTGCAGTGTCCAGTCAGGTCTACCCAGCTCCGACGGTGTCGAGAGCTCCGCGGCGGCTTGGAGATGGCGCGGACGAGTGGCTTGCCGTCTCCGGCCAAGTGTGCCCGGAACCGGGCGAACCTCTCGCGCTTCCCGAACGGCGGCAGCGAGAAATCACAGCGCGTGTGTTTAAAAAACGCCGGCCACGTCTACCCGGCTACAGCCGTTCGGCGCTAACCCGAACGGCGGCGGCGAAAGATCACCGCGCGTTTTAAAAACGCCGGCCACGTCTACCCGGCAACAGTTGTTCCGCGCTAACCCGAACGGCGGCGGCGAGAGCTCTCTGCCCGTGCTTCTCGGAAACGGCGGCCACGTCTACCCTGCTAAAGCCGTCTCGCACGTTTGCGTCCGGTGCTCGATGCCGGTGCCGCTTGGGAACGCCGGACCCGCGTTCCCGGCTACGACCGTTGCTGTCGCTCGTCGCGAGCGGCGGCGCCGGCGGACGGAGGTGTCAGCCGGGGCGCCGCGCGGTCTCCGGCCACGTCTACCCGGTTCCGACGGAGCTGAGCGTTCCGAGGGGTCTAGAGGGCGCTGCCGTGGCGGCTTGCGTTTTGCGGCCACGTCTACCCGGTTTCGACGGAGTCGGACGTGCCAAGCGGAGGCGCCTAGAGGGCGCAGCCGTGGCGGCTTGCGGTCTGCGGCCACGTCTACCCGGTTTCGACGGAGATGGGCGTTCCAAGCGGTGTTGCCTAGAGGGCGCTCCGGGGTCGTCGTGCAACGTCCGGCCACGTCTACCTCGCTCCGACGGAGTCGAGCGCTCCGAGCGGGTGCGCCTAGAGGGCGCTGCCGGGGCGGCTTGCGGTCTCCGACCACGTCTACCCGGTTTCGAGGGAGTTGGACGTGCCAAGCGGAGGCGCCTAGAGGGCGCTGCCGGGGCGGCTTGCGGTCTCCGGCCACGTCTACCCGGTTTCGAGGGAGTGCGTAAAAAACGGGAGATGCCTAGAGGGCGCTACGTGGTTGTCGTGCAGTGTCCAGCCAGGTCTACCCAGCTCCGACGGTGTCGAGAGCTCCGCGGCGGCTTGGAGATGGCGCGGACGAGTGGCTTGCCGTCTCCGGTCAAGTTGTGCTAGGAACCGGGAGAACCTCTCGCGCTTCCCGAACGGTGGCGGCGAGAAATCACAGCGCGTGTGTTTAAAAAACGCCGGCCACGTCTACCCGGCTACAGCCGTTCCGCGCTAAACCGAACGGCGGCGGCGAAAGATCACCGCGCGTTTTAAAAAACGCCGGCCACGTCTACCCGGCAACAGCCGTTCCGCGCTAACCCGAACGGCGGCGGCGAGAGCTCGCTGCCCGTGCTTCTCGGAAACGGCGGCCACGTCTACCCTGCTAAAGCCGTCTCGAACGTTTGCGTCCGGAGCTCGATGCCGGTGCCGTTCGGGAACGCCGGACCCGCGTTCCCGGCTACGGCCGTTGCGGTCGCTCGTCGCGAGCGGCGGCGCCGGCGGACGGAGGTGTCAGCCGGGGCGCCGCGCGGTCTCCGGCCACGTCTACCCGGTTCCGACGGAGCTGAGCGTTCCGAGGGGTCTAGAGGGCGCTGCCGTGACGGCTTGCGTTTTGCGGCCACGTCTACCCGGTTTCGACGGAGCTGAGCGTTCCGAGGGGTCTAGATGGCGCTGCCGTGGCGGCTTGCGTTTTGCGGCCACGTCTACCCGGTTTCGACGGAGATGGGCGTACCAAGCGGTGTTGCCTAGAGGGCGCTCCGGGGTCGTCGTGCAACGTCCGGCCACGTCTACCTCGCTCCGACGGAGTCGAGCGCTCCGAGCGGTGGCGCCTAGAGGGCGCTGCCGGGGCGGCTTGCGGTCTCCGACCACGTCTACCCAGTTTCGAGGGAGTTGGACGTGCCAAGCGGAGGCGCCTAGAGGGCGCTGCCGGGGCGGCTTGCGGTCTCCGGCCACGTCTTCCCGGTTTCGAGGGAGTGCGTAAAAAACGGGAGATGCCTAGAGGGCGCTACGTGGTTGTCGTGCAGTGTCCAGCCAGGTCTACCCAGCTCCGACGGTGTCGAGAGCTCCGCGGCGGCTTGGAGATGTCGCGGACGAGTGGCTTGCCGTCTCCGGTCAAGTTGTGCTAGGAACCGGGAGAACCTCTCGCGCTTCCCGAACGGTAGCGGCGAGAAATCACAGCGCGTGTGTTTAAAAAATGCCGGCCACGTCTACCCGGCAACAGCCGTTCCGCGCTAAACCGAACGGCGGCGGCGAAAGATCACCGCGCGTTTTAAAAAACGCCGGCCACGTCTACCCGGCAACAGCCGTTCCGCGCTAACCCGAACTGCGGCGGCGAGAGCTCGCTGCCCGTGCTTCTCGGAAACGGCGGCCACGTCTACCCTGCTAAAGCCGTCTCGAACGTTTGCGTCCGGTGCTCGATGCCGGTGCCGCTTGGGAACGCCGGACCCGCGTTCCCGGCTACGGCCGTTGCGGTCGCTCGTCGCGAGCGGCGGCGTCGGCGGACGGAGGTGTCAGCCGGGGCGCCGCGCGGTTTCCGGCCACGTCTACCCGGTTCCGACGGAGCTGAGCGTTCCGAGGGGTCTAGAGGGCGCTGCCGTGACGGCTTGCGTTTTGCGGCCACGTCTACCCGGTTTCGACGGAGATGGGCGTATGTCACGGTGTTGTCCGTGACAGTGACCCAAGGGAAAACCGAGAAGGGAGAGGGGAGAGAAAAGGAAACAGCGTCAGTGGCCGCGCGGCCGCCCGAGCAGAGCCGCGCTCCGGGAGGGGGAGGGGGAAACGGCGGGAAGGGATGGGTCGACAAGAAAACAACGGCACGATCTGAGAAGGAACGGTAACTTTACTAAATCTAATAAAATTGAACAATTGAAAGAGAGAGAAAAAGTTTCAAACCAGAAGCTATGAGCTTACGCTAAGGAGGACCCGCAGGGGAAGCACACGTGCTGAACCTCCACGGCAGCCCAGAGCAACGCGCCCAGACCGAGCGCCGCCTGCATCCGGTGCGGAGCTCCGCCCCTCCCCTCTGCTGCTCCCCCAGCATTAACTCCTTCACTGCTGCATGATGCTCTGATGTGGAATACCGGCATCAAAACCACAAAACCACAACAGCGTACCAAGCAGTGTTGCCTAGAGGGCGCTCCGGGGTCGTCGTGCAACGTCCGGCCACGTCTACCTCGCTCCGATGGAGCTGAGCGCTCCGTGGAGGTGTCTAGGGGGAGCTGTAGGTTTGCGGATTGCCGTCGCCTGACACGTCTACCCGGTTCCGGCGGAGTCGAGCGCTCCGCGGCGGCTTGGAGATGGCGCAGCCGGGTGGCTTGACGTCTCCGGCCAAGTGTGCCCGGAACCGGGCGAACCTCTCGCGCTTCCCGAACAGCGGCGGCGAGAAATCACAGCGCGTGTGTTTAAAAAACGCCGGCCACGTCTTCCCGGCAACAGCCGTTCGGCGCTAACCCGAACGGAGGCGGCGAAAGATCACCGCGCGATTTGAAAACGCCGGCCACGTCTACCCGGCAACAGCCGTTCCGCGCTAACCCGAATGGCGGCGGCGAGAGCTCTCTGCCCGTGCTTCTCGGAAACGGCGGCCACGTCTACCCTGCTAAAGCCGTCTCGAACGTTTGCGTTTGGTGCTCGATGCCGGTGCCGTTCGGGAACGCCGGACCCGCGTTCCCGGCTACGGCCGATCCGGTCGCTCGTCGCGAGCGGTGGCGGCGGCCGATGGAGGTGTCAGCCGCGGCGCCGTGCGATCTCCGGCCACGTCTACCCGGTTCCGACGGAGTCGGACGTGCCAAGCGGAGGCGCCTAGAGGGCGCAGCCGTGGCGGCTTGCGATCTCCGGCCACGTCTACCCGGTTCCGACGGAGCTGAGCGTTCCGAGGGGTCTAGAGGGCGCTGCCGTGGCGGCTTGCGTTTTGCGGCCAAGTCTACCCGGTTTCGACGGAGATGGGCGTACCAAGCGCTGTTGCCTAGAGGGCCATCCGGGGTCGTCGTGCAACGTCCGGCCACGTCTTCCTCGCTCCGACGGAGTCGAGCGCTCCGAGCGGTGGCGCCTAGAGGGCGCTGCCGGGGCGGCTTGCGGCCTCCGACCACGTCTACCCAGTTTCGAGGAGTTGGACGTGCCAAGCGGAGGCGCCTAGAGGGCGCTGCCGGGGCGGCTTGCGGTCTCCGGCCACGTCTACCCGGTTTCGAGGGAGTGCGTAAAAAACGGGAGATGCCTAGAGGGCGCTACGTGGTTGTCGTGCAGTGTCCAGCCAGGTCTACCCAGCTCCGACGGTGTCGAGAGCTCCGCGGCGGCTTGGAGATGGCGCGGACGAGTGGCTTGCCGTCTCCGGTCAAGTTGTGCTAGGAACCGGGAGAACCTCTCGCGCTTCCCGAACGGCGGCGGCGAGAAATCACAGCGCGTGTGTTTAAAAAACGCCGGCCACGTCTACCCGCTAACAGCCGTTCGGCGCTAACCCGAACGGCGGCGGCGAAAGATCACCGCGCGTTTTGAAAACGCCGGCCACGTCTACCCGGCAACAGCCGTTCCGCGCTAACCCGAACGGCGGCGGCGAAAGATCACCGCGCGTTTTGAAAACGCCGGCCACGTCTACCCGGCAACAGCCGTTCCGCGATAACCCGAATGGCGGCGGCGAGAGCTCTCTGCCCGTGCTTCTCGGAAACGGCGGCCACGTCAACCCTGCTAAAGCCGTCTCGAACGTTTGCGTCCGGTGCTCGATGCCGGTGCCGTTCGGGAACGCCGGACCCGCGTTCCCGGCTACGGCCGATCCGGTCGCTCGTCGCGAGCGGTGGCGGCGGCCGATGGAGGTGTCAGCCGCGGCGCCGTGCGATCTCCGGCCACGTCTACCCGGTTCCGACGGAGTCGGACGTTCCAAGCGGAGGCGCCTAGAGGGCGCAGCCGTGGCGGCTTGCGATCTCCGGCCACGTCTACCCGGTTCCGACGTAGCTGAGCGTTCCGAGGGGTCTAGAGGGCGCTGCCGTGGCGGCTTGCGTTTTGCGGCCACGTCTGCCCGGTTTCGACGGAGATGGGCGTACCAAGCGCTGTTGCCTAGAGGGCGCTCCGGGGTCGTCGTGCAACGTCCGGCCACGTCTACCTCGCTCCGACGGAGTCGAGCGCTCCGAGCGGTGGCGCCTAGAGGGCGCTGCCGGGGCGGCTTGCGGCCTTTGACCACGTCTACCCAGTTTCGAGGGAGTGCGTAAAAAACGGGAGATGCCTAGAGGGCGCTACGTGGTTGTCGTGCAGTGTCCAGCCAGGTCTACCCAGCTCCGACGGTGTCGAGAGCTCCGCGGCGGCTTGGAGATGGCGCGGACGAGTGGCTTGCCGTCTCCGGTCAAGTTGTGCTAGGAACCGGGAGAACCTCTCGCGCTTCCCGAACGGCGGCGGCGAGAAATCACAGCGCGTGTGTTTAAAAAACGCCGGCCACGTCTACCCGGCAACAGCCGTTCGGCGCTAACCCGAACGGCGGCGGCGAAAGATCACCGCGCGTTTTGAAAACGCCGGCCACGTCTACCCGGCAACAGCCGTTCCGCGCTTACGAACGGCGGCGGCGAGAGCTCTCTGCCCGTGCTTCTCGGAAACGGCGGCCACGTCTACCCTGCTAAAGCCGTCTCGAACGTTTGCGTCCGGTGCTCGATGCCGGTGCCGTTCGGGAACTCCGGACCCGCGTTCCCGGCTACGGCCGATCCGGTCGCTCGTCGCGAGCGGTGGCGGCGGCCGATGGAGGTGTCAGCCGCGGCGCCGTGCGATCTCCGGCCACGTCTACCCGGTTCCGACGGAGTCGGACGTTCCAAGCGGAGGCGCCTAGAGGGCGCAGCCGTGGCGGCTTGCGTTTTGCGGCCACGTCTACCCGGTTTCGACGGAGCTGAGCGTTCCGAGGGGTCTAGATGGCGCTGCCGTGGCGGCTTGCGTTTTGCGGCCACGTCTACCCGGTTTCGACGGAGATGGGCGTACCAAGCGGTGTTGCCTAGAGGGCGCTCCGGGGTCGTCGTGCAACGTTCGGCCACGTCTACCTCGCTCCGACGGAGTCGAGCGCTCCGAGCGGTGGCGCCTAGAGGGCGCTGCCGGGGCGGCTTGCGGTCTCCGACCACGTCTACCCAGTTTCGAGGGAGTTGGACGTGCCAAGCGGAGGCGCCTAGAGGGCGCTGCCGGGGCGGCTTGCGGTCTCCGGCCACGTCTACCCGGTTTCGAGGGAGTGCGTAAAAAACGGGAGATGCCTAGAGGGCGCTACGTGGTTGTCGTGCAGTGTCCAGCCAGGTCTACCCAGCTCCGACGGTGTCGAGAGCTCCGCGGCGGCTTGGAGATGGCGCGGACGAGTGGCTTGCCGTCTCCGGTCAAGTTGTGCTAGGAACCGGGAGAACCTCTCGCGCTTCCCGAACGGCGGCGGCGAGAAATCACAGCGCGTGTGTTTAAAAAACGCCGGCCACGTCTACCCGGCAACAGCCGTTCCGCGCTAACCCGAACGGCGGCGGCGAAAGATCACCGCGCGTTTTGAAAACGCCGGCCACGTCTACCCGGCAACAGCCGTTCCGCGATAACCCGAATGGCGGCGGCGAGAGCTCTGCCCGTGCTTCTCGGAAACGGCGGCCACGTCTACCCTGCTAAAGCCGTCTCGAACGTTTGCGTCCGGTGCTCGATGCCGGTGCCGTTCGGGAACGCCGAACCCGCGTTCCCGGCTACGGCCGATCCGGTCGCTCGTCGCGAGCGGTGGCGGCGGCCGATGGAGGTGTCAGCCGCGGCGCCGAGCGATCTCCGGCCACGTCTACCCGGTTCCGACGGAGTCGGACGTTCCAAGCGGAGGCGCCTAGAGGGCGCAGCCGTGGCGGCTTGCGATCTCCGGCCACGTCTACCCGGTTCCGACGGAGCTGAGCGTTCCGAGGGGTCTAGAGGGCGCTGCCGTGTCGGCTTGCGTTTTGCGGCCACGTCTACCCGGTTTCGACGGAGATGGGCGTACCAAGCGGTGTTGCCTAGAAAGCGCTCCGGGGTCGTCGTGCTACGTCCGGCCACGTCTACCTCGCTCCGATGGAGCTGAGCGCTCCGTGGAGGTGTCTAGGGGGCGCTGTAGGTTTGCGGATTGCCGTCGCCTGCCACGTCTACCCGGTTCCGACGGAGTCGAGCGCTCCGCGGCGGCTTGGAGATGGCGCAGCCGGGTGGCTTGACGTCTCCGGCCAAGTGTGCCCGGAACCGGGCGAACCTCTCGCGCTTCCCGAACAGCGGCGGCGAGAAATCACAGCGCGTGTGTTTAAAAAACGCCGGCCACGTCTACCCGGCAACAGCCGTTCGGCGCTAACCCGAACGGCGGCGGCGAAAGATCACCGCGCGTTTTGAAAACGCCGGCCACGTCTACCCGGCAACAGCCGTTCCGCGCTAACCCGAACGGCGGCGGCGAAAGATCACCGCGCGTTTTGAAAACGCCGGCCACGTCTACCCGGCAACAGCCGTTCCGCGATAACCCGAATGGCGGCGGCGAGAGCTCTGCCCGTGCTTCTCGGAAACGGCGGCCACGTCTACCCTGCTAAAGCCGTCTCGAACGTTTGCGTCCGGAGCTCGATGCCGGTGCCGTTCGGGAACGCCGGACCCGCGTTCCCGGCTACGGCCGTTGCGGTCGCTCGTCGCGAGCGGCGGCGCCGGCGGACGGAGGTGTCAGCCGGGGCGCCGCGCGGTCTCCGGCCACGTCTACCCGGTTCCGACGGAGCTGAGCGTTCCGAGGGGTCTAGAGGGCGCTGCCGTGACGGCTTGCGTTTTGCGGCCACGTCTACCCGGTTTCGACGGAGCTGAGCGTTCCGAGGGGTCTAGATGGCGCTGCCGTGGCGGCTTGCGTTTTGCGGCCACGTCTACCCGGTTTCGACGGAGATGGGCGTACCAAGCGGTGTTGCCTAGAGGGCGCTCCGGGGTCGTCGTGCAACGTCCGGCCACGTCTACCTCGCTCCGACGGAGTCGAGCGCTCCGAGCGGTGGCGCCTAGAGGGCGCTGCCGGGGCGGCTTGCGGTCTCCGACCACGTCTACCCAGTTTCGAGGGAGTTGGACGTGCCAAGCGGAGGCGCCTAGAGGGCGCTGCCGGGGCGGCTTGCGGTCTCCGGCCACGTCTACCCGGTTTCGAGGGAGTGCGTAAAAAACGGGAGATGCCTAGAGGGCGCTACGTGGTTGTCGTGCAGTGTCCAGCCAGGTCTACCCAGCTCCGACGGTGTCGAGAGCTCCGCGGCGGCTTGGAGATGTCGCGGACGAGTGGCTTGCCGTCTCCGGTCAAGTTGTGCTAGGAACCGGGAGAACCTCTCGCGCTTCCCGAACGGTAGCGGCGAGAAATCACAGCGCGTGTGTTTAAAAAATGCCGGCCACGTCTACCCGGCAACAGCCGTTCCGCGCTAAACCGAACGGCGGCGGCGAAAGATCACCGCGCGTTTTAAAAAACGCCGGCCACGTCTACCCGGCAACAGCCGTTCCGCGCTAACCCGAACTGCGGCGGCGAGAGCTCGCTGCCCGTGCTTCTCGGAAACGGCGGCCACGTCTACCCTGCTAAAGCCGTCTCGAACGTTTGCGTCCGGTGCTCGATGCCGGTGCCGCTTGGGAACGCCGGACCCGCGTTCCCGGCTACGGCCGTTGCGGTCGCTCGTCGCGAGCGGCGGCGTCGGCGGACGGAGGTGTCAGCCGGGGCGCCGCGCGGTTTCCGGCCACGTCTACCCGGTTCCGACGGAGCTGAGCGTTCCGAGGGGTCTAGAGGGCGCTGCCGTGACGGCTTGCGTTTTGCGGCCACGTCTACCCGGTTTCGACGGAGATGGGCGTATGTCACGGTGTTGTCCGTGACAGTGACCCAAGGGAAAACCGAGAAGGGAGAGGGGAGAGAAAAGGAAACAGCGTCAGTGGCCGCGCGGCCGCCCGAGCAGAGCCGCGCTCCGGGAGGGGGAGGGGGAAACGGCGGGAAGGGATGGGTCGACAAGAAAACAACGGCACGATCTGAGAAGGAACGGTAACTTTACTAAATCTAATAAAATTGAACAATTGAAAGAGAGAGAAAAAGTTTCAAACCAGAAGCTATGAGCTTACGCTAAGGAGGACCCGCAGGGGAAGCACACGTGCTGAACCTCCACGGCAGCCCAGAGCAACGCGCCCAGACCGAGCGCCGCCTGCATCCGGTGCGGAGCTCCGCCCCTCCCCTCTGCTGCTCCCCCAGCATTAACTCCTTCACTGCTGCATGATGCTCTGATGTGGAATACCGGCATCAAAACCACAAAACCACAACAGCGTACCAAGCAGTGTTGCCTAGAGGGCGCTCCGGGGTCGTCGTGCAACGTCCGGCCACGTCTACCTCGCTCCGATGGAGCTGAGCGCTCCGTGGAGGTGTCTAGGGGGAGCTGTAGGTTTGCGGATTGCCGTCGCCTGACACGTCTACCCGGTTCCGGCGGAGTCGAGCGCTCCGCGGCGGCTTGGAGATGGCGCAGCCGGGTGGCTTGACGTCTCCGGCCAAGTGTGCCCGGAACCGGGCGAACCTCTCGCGCTTCCCGAACAGCGGCGGCGAGAAATCACAGCGCGTGTGTTTAAAAAACGCCGGCCACGTCTTCCCGGCAACAGCCGTTCGGCGCTAACCCGAACGGAGGCGGCGAAAGATCACCGCGCGATTTGAAAACGCCGGCCACGTCTACCCGGCAACAGCCGTTCCGCGCTAACCCGAATGGCGGCGGCGAGAGCTCTCTGCCCGTGCTTCTCGGAAACGGCGGCCACGTCTACCCTGCTAAAGCCGTCTCGAACGTTTGCGTTTGGTGCTCGATGCCGGTGCCGTTCGGGAACGCCGGACCCGCGTTCCCGGCTACGGCCGATCCGGTCGCTCGTCGCGAGCGGTGGCGGCGGCCGATGGAGGTGTCAGCCGCGGCGCCGTGCGATCTCCGGCCACGTCTACCCGGTTCCGACGGAGTCGGACGTGCCAAGCGGAGGCGCCTAGAGGGCGCAGCCGTGGCGGCTTGCGATCTCCGGCCACGTCTACCCGGTTCCGACGGAGCTGAGCGTTCCGAGGGGTCTAGAGGGCGCTGCCGTGGCGGCTTGCGTTTTGCGGCCAAGTCTACCCGGTTTCGACGGAGATGGGCGTACCAAGCGCTGTTGCCTAGAGGGCCATCCGGGGTCGTCGTGCAACGTCCGGCCACGTCTTCCTCGCTCCGACGGAGTCGAGCGCTCCGAGCGGTGGCGCCTAGAGGGCGCTGCCGGGGCGGCTTGCGGCCTCCGACCACGTCTACCCAGTTTCGAGGAGTTGGACGTGCCAAGCGGAGGCGCCTAGAGGGCGCTGCCGGGGCGGCTTGCGGTCTCCGGCCACGTCTACCCGGTTTCGAGGGAGTGCGTAAAAAACGGGAGATGCCTAGAGGGCGCTACGTGGTTGTCGTGCAGTGTCCAGCCAGGTCTACCCAGCTCCGACGGTGTCGAGAGCTCCGCGGCGGCTTGGAGATGGCGCGGACGAGTGGCTTGCCGTCTCCGGTCAAGTTGTGCTAGGAACCGGGAGAACCTCTCGCGCTTCCCGAACGGCGGCGGCGAGAAATCACAGCGCGTGTGTTTAAAAAACGCCGGCCACGTCTACCCGCTAACAGCCGTTCGGCGCTAACCCGAACGGCGGCGGCGAAAGATCACCGCGCGTTTTGAAAACGCCGGCCACGTCTACCCGGCAACAGCCGTTCCGCGCTAACCCGAACGGCGGCGGCGAAAGATCACCGCGCGTTTTGAAAACGCCGGCCACGTCTACCCGGCAACAGCCGTTCCGCGATAACCCGAATGGCGGCGGCGAGAGCTCTCTGCCCGTGCTTCTCGGAAACGGCGGCCACGTCAACCCTGCTAAAGCCGTCTCGAACGTTTGCGTCCGGTGCTCGATGCCGGTGCCGTTCGGGAACGCCGGACCCGCGTTCCCGGCTACGGCCGATCCGGTCGCTCGTCGCGAGCGGTGGCGGCGGCCGATGGAGGTGTCAGCCGCGGCGCCGTGCGATCTCCGGCCACGTCTACCCGGTTCCGACGGAGTCGGACGTTCCAAGCGGAGGCGCCTAGAGGGCGCAGCCGTGGCGGCTTGCGATCTCCGGCCACGTCTACCCGGTTCCGACGTAGCTGAGCGTTCCGAGGGGTCTAGAGGGCGCTGCCGTGGCGGCTTGCGTTTTGCGGCCACGTCTGCCCGGTTTCGACGGAGATGGGCGTACCAAGCGCTGTTGCCTAGAGGGCGCTCCGGGGTCGTCGTGCAACGTCCGGCCACGTCTACCTCGCTCCGACGGAGTCGAGCGCTCCGAGCGGTGGCGCCTAGAGGGCGCTGCCGGGGCGGCTTGCGGCCTTTGACCACGTCTACCCAGTTTCGAGGGAGTGCGTAAAAAACGGGAGATGCCTAGAGGGCGCTACGTGGTTGTCGTGCAGTGTCCAGCCAGGTCTACCCAGCTCCGACGGTGTCGAGAGCTCCGCGGCGGCTTGGAGATGGCGCGGACGAGTGGCTTGCCGTCTCCGGTCAAGTTGTGCTAGGAACCGGGAGAACCTCTCGCGCTTCCCGAACGGCGGCGGCGAGAAATCACAGCGCGTGTGTTTAAAAAACGCCGGCCACGTCTACCCGGCAACAGCCGTTCGGCGCTAACCCGAACGGCGGCGGCGAAAGATCACCGCGCGTTTTGAAAACGCCGGCCACGTCTACCCGGCAACAGCCGTTCCGCGCTTACGAACGGCGGCGGCGAGAGCTCTCTGCCCGTGCTTCTCGGAAACGGCGGCCACGTCTACCCTGCTAAAGCCGTCTCGAACGTTTGCGTCCGGTGCTCGATGCCGGTGCCGTTCGGGAACTCCGGACCCGCGTTCCCGGCTACGGCCGATCCGGTCGCTCGTCGCGAGCGGTGGCGGCGGCCGATGGAGGTGTCAGCCGCGGCGCCGTGCGATCTCCGGCCACGTCTACCCGGTTCCGACGGAGTCGGACGTTCCAAGCGGAGGCGCCTAGAGGGCGCAGCCGTGGCGGCTTGCGTTTTGCGGCCACGTCTACCCGGTTTCGACGGAGCTGAGCGTTCCGAGGGGTCTAGATGGCGCTGCCGTGGCGGCTTGCGTTTTGCGGCCACGTCTACCCGGTTTCGACGGAGATGGGCGTACCAAGCGGTGTTGCCTAGAGGGCGCTCCGGGGTCGTCGTGCAACGTTCGGCCACGTCTACCTCGCTCCGACGGAGTCGAGCGCTCCGAGCGGTGGCGCCTAGAGGGCGCTGCCGGGGCGGCTTGCGGTCTCCGACCACGTCTACCCAGTTTCGAGGGAGTTGGACGTGCCAAGCGGAGGCGCCTAGAGGGCGCTGCCGGGGCGGCTTGCGGTCTCCGGCCACGTCTACCCGGTTTCGAGGGAGTGCGTAAAAAACGGGAGATGCCTAGAGGGCGCTACGTGGTTGTCGTGCAGTGTCCAGCCAGGTCTACCCAGCTCCGACGGTGTCGAGAGCTCCGCGGCGGCTTGGAGATGGCGCGGACGAGTGGCTTGCCGTCTCCGGTCAAGTTGTGCTAGGAACCGGGAGAACCTCTCGCGCTTCCCGAACGGCGGCGGCGAGAAATCACAGCGCGTGTGTTTAAAAAACGCCGGCCACGTCTACCCGGCAACAGCCGTTCCGCGCTAACCCGAACGGCGGCGGCGAAAGATCACCGCGCGTTTTGAAAACGCCGGCCACGTCTACCCGGCAACAGCCGTTCCGCGATAACCCGAATGGCGGCGGCGAGAGCTCTGCCCGTGCTTCTCGGAAACGGCGGCCACGTCTACCCTGCTAAAGCCGTCTCGAACGTTTGCGTCCGGTGCTCGATGCCGGTGCCGTTCGGGAACGCCGAACCCGCGTTCCCGGCTACGGCCGATCCGGTCGCTCGTCGCGAGCGGTGGCGGCGGCCGATGGAGGTGTCAGCCGCGGCGCCGAGCGATCTCCGGCCACGTCTACCCGGTTCCGACGGAGTCGGACGTTCCAAGCGGAGGCGCCTAGAGGGCGCAGCCGTGGCGGCTTGCGATCTCCGGCCACGTCTACCCGGTTCCGACGGAGCTGAGCGTTCCGAGGGGTCTAGAGGGCGCTGCCGTGTCGGCTTGCGTTTTGCGGCCACGTCTACCCGGTTTCGACGGAGATGGGCGTACCAAGCGGTGTTGCCTAGAAAGCGCTCCGGGGTCGTCGTGCTACGTCCGGCCACGTCTACCTCGCTCCGATGGAGCTGAGCGCTCCGTGGAGGTGTCTAGGGGGCGCTGTAGGTTTGCGGATTGCCGTCGCCTGCCACGTCTACCCGGTTCCGACGGAGTCGAGCGCTCCGCGGCGGCTTGGAGATGGCGCAGCCGGGTGGCTTGACGTCTCCGGCCAAGTGTGCCCGGAACCGGGCGAACCTCTCGCGCTTCCCGAACAGCGGCGGCGAGAAATCACAGCGCGTGTGTTTAAAAAACGCCGGCCACGTCTACCCGGCAACAGCCGTTCCGCGCTAACCCGAATGGCGGCGGCGAGAGCTCTCTGCACGTGCTTCTCGGAAACGGCGGCCACGTCAACCCTGCTAAAGCCGTCTCGAACGTTTGCGTCCGGTGCTCGATGCCGGTGCCGTTCGGGAACGCCGGACCCGCGTTCCCGGCTACGGCCGATCCGGTCGCTCGTCGCGAGCGGTGGCGGCGGCCGATGGAGGTGTCAGCCGCGGCGCCGTGCGATCTCCGGCCACGTCTACCCGGTTCCGACGGAGTCGGACGTTCCAAGCGGAGGCGCCTAGAGGGCGCAGCCGTGGCGGCTTGCGATCTCCGGCCACGTCTACCCGGTTCCGACGTAGCTGAGCGTTCCGAGGGGTCTAGAGGGCGCTGCCGTGGCGGCTTGCGTTTTGCGGCCACGTCTGCCCGGTTTCGACGGAGATGGGCGTACCAAGCGCTGTTGCCTAGAGGGCGCTCCGGGGTCGTCGTGCAACGTCCGGCCACGTCTACCTCGCTCCGACGGAGTCGAGCGCTCCGAGCGGTGGCGCCTAGAGGGCGCTGCCGGGGCGGCTTGCGGCCTTTGACCACGTCTACCCAGTTTCGAGGGAGTGCGTAAAAAAGGGAGATGCCTAGAGGGCGCTACGTGGTTGTCGTGCAGTGTCCAGCCAGGTCTACCCAGCTCCGACGGTGTCGAGAGCTCCGCGGCGGCTTGGAGATGGCGCGGACGAGTGGCTTGCCGTCTCCGGTCAAGTTGTGCTAGGAACCGGGAGAACCTCTCGCGCTTCCCGAACGGCGGCGGCGAGAAATCACAGCGCGTGTGTTTAAAAAACGCCGGCCACGTCTACCCGGCAACAGCCGTTCGGCGCTAACCCGAACGGCGGCGGCGAAAGATCACCGCGCGTTTTGAAAACGCCGGCCACGTCTACCCGGCAACAGCCGTTCCGCGCTTACGAACGGCGGCGGCGAGAGCTCTCTGCCCGTGCTTCTCGGAAACGGCGGCCACGTCTACCCTGCTAAAGCCGTCTCGAACGTTTGCGTCCGGTGCTCGATGCCGGTGCCGTTCGGGAACTCCGGACCCGCGTTCCCGGCTACGGCCGATCCGGTCGCTCGTCGCGAGCGGTGGCGGCGGCCGATGGAGGTGTCAGCCGCGGCGCCGTGCGATCTCCGGCCACGTCTACCCGGTTCCGACGGAGTCGGACGTTCCAAGCGGAGGCGCCTAGAGGGCGCAGCCGTGGCGGCTTGCGTTTTGCGGCCACGTCTACCCGGTTTCGACGGAGCTGAGCGTTCCGAGGGGTCTAGATGGCGCTGCCGTGGCGGCTTGCGTTTTGCGGCCACGTCTACCCGGTTTCGACGGAGATGGGCGTACCAAGCGGTGTTGCCTAGAGGGCGCTCCGGGGTCGTCGTGCAACGTTCGGCCACGTCTACCTCGCTCCGACGGAGTCGAGCGCTCCGAGCGGTGGCGCCTAGAGGGCGCTGCCGGGGCGGCTTGCGGCCTCCGACCACGTCTACCCAGTTTCGAGGGAGTTGGACGTGCCAAGCGGAGGCGCCTAGAGGGCGCTGCCGGGGCGGCTTGCGGTCTCCGGCCACGTCTACCCGGTTTCGAGGGAGTGCGTAAAAAACGGGAGATGCCTAGAGGGCGCTACGTGGTTGTCGTGCAGTGTCCAGCCAGGTCTACCCAGCTCCGACGGTGTCGAGAGCTCCGCGGCGGCTTGGAGATGGCGCGGACGAGTGGCTTGCCGTCTCCGGCCAAGTGTGCCCGGAACCGGGCGAACCTCTCGCGCTTCCCGAACAGCGGCGGCGAGAAATCACAGCGCGTGTGTTTAAAAAACGCCGGCCACGTCTACCCGCTAACAGCCGTTCGGCGCTCACCCGAACGGCGGCGGCGAAAGATCACCGCGCGTTTTGAAAACGCCGGCCACGTCTACCCGGCAACAGCCGTTCCGCGCTAACCCGAACGGCGGCGGCGAAAGATCACCGCGCGTTTTGAAAACGCCGGCCACGTCTACCCGGCAACAGCCGTTCCGCGATAACCCGAATGGCGGCGGCGAGAGCTCTGCCCGTGCTTCTCGGAAACGGCGGCCACGTCTACCCTGCTAAAGCCGTCTCGAACGTTTGCGTCCGGAGCTCGATGCCGGTGCCGTTCGGGAACGCCGGACCCGCGTTCCCGGCTACGGCCGTTGCGGTCGCTCGTCGCGAGCGGCGGCGCCGGCGGACGGAGGTGTCAGCCGGGGCGCCGCGCGGTCTCCGGCCACGTCTACCCGGTTCCGACGGAGCTGAGCGTTCCGAGGGGTCTAGAGGGCGCTGCCGTGACGGCTTGCGTTTTGCGGCCACGTCTACCCGGTTTCGACGGAGCTGAGCGTTCCGAGGGGTCTAGATGGCGCTGCCGTGGCGGCTTGCGTTTTGCGGCCACGTCTACCCGGTTTCGACGGAGATGGGCGTACCAAGCGGTGTTGCCTAGAGGGCGCTCCGGGGTCGTCGTGCAACGTCCGGCCACGTCTACCTCGCTCCGACGGAGTCGAGCGCTCCGAGCGGCGGCGCCTAGAGGGCGCTGCCGGGGCGGCTTGCGGTCTCCGACCACGTCTACCCAGTTTCGAGGGAGTTGGACGTGCCAAGCGGAGGCGCCTAGAGGGCGCTGCCGGGGCGGCTTGCGGTCTCCGGCCACGTCTACCCGGTTTCGAGGGAGTGCGTAAAAAACGGGAGATGCCTAGAGGGCGCTACGTGGTTGTCGTGCAGTGTCCAGCCAGGTCTACCCAGCTCCGACGGTGTCGAGAGCTCCGCGGCGGCTTGGAGATGGCGCGGACGAGTGGCTTGCCGTCTCCGGTCAAGTTGTGCTAGGAACCGGGAGAACCTCTCGCGCTTCCCGAACGGTAGCGGCGAGAAATCACAGCGCGTGTGTTTAAAAAATGCCGGCCACGTCTACCCGGCAACAGCCGTTCCGCGCTAAACCGAACGGCGGCGGCGAAAGATCACCGCGCGTTTTAAAAAACGCCGGCCACGTCTACCCGGCAACAGCCGTTCCGCGCTAACCCGAACTGCGGCGGCGAGAGCTCGCTGCCCGTGCTTCTCGGAAACGGCGGCCACGTCTACCCTGCTAAAGCCGTCTCGAACGTTTGCGTCCGGTGCTCGATGCCGGTGCCGCTTGGGAACGCCGGACCCGCGTTCCCGGCTACGGCCGTTGCGGTCGCTCGTCGCGAGCGGCGGCGTCGGCGGACGGAGGTGTCAGCCGGGGCGCCGCGCGGTTTCCGGCCACGTCTACCCGGTTCCGACGGAGCTGAGCGTTCCGAGGGGTCTAGAGGGCGCTGCCGTGACGGCTTGCGTTTTGCGGCCACGTCTACCCGGTTTCGACGGAGATGGGCGTATGTCACGGTGTTGTCCGTGACAGTGACCCAAGGGAAAACCGAGAAGGGAGAGGGGAGAGAAAAGGAAACAGCGTCAGTGGCCGCGCGGCCGCCCGAGCAGAGCCGCGCTCCGGGAGGGGGAGGGGGAAACGGCGGGAAGGGATGGGTCGACAAGAAAACAACGGCACGATCTGAGAAGGAACGGTAACTTTACTAAATCTAATAAAATTGAACAATTGAAAGAGAGAGAAAAAGTTTCAAACCAGAAGCTATGAGCTTACGCTAAGGAGGACCCGCAGGGGAAGCACACGTGCTGAACCTCCACGGCAGCCCAGAGCAACGCGCCCAGACCGAGCGCCGCCTGCATCCGGTGCGGAGCTCCGCCCCTCCCCTCTGCTGCTCCCCCAGCATTAACTCCTTCACTGCTGCATGATGCTCTGATGTGGAATACCGGCATCAAAACCACAAAACCACAACATTCCACCCCTTATTCCACATCATCACATCATGCTTAACACACATCTATACATAACCAAACAGTAATAACATGAGTTACATAGAAACATATATATATATATACATACATACACACGTAATTACAGACTGCATTCCCCCAGCATCAAATTCCCTTGTGGGACACACTGGACGTCCCCATTTTTATCCATTACCCACCAGGTGCACCCAGGTCCCTGCGCAAAAACGGTTCCACGGAGGGGTTTGCCCTTTCCAGAGGCTGGAAGGACCCACACCGCTTTTCCCAACATGCTCCTCACATGTACCACAGGGACCTTATCTCCCTCTGTGGTCTGTAGGGAGCCGGACTGTGTAGGACCCTCTCGGTTGACTGATCCCCTAGTGTTGACCAGCCAGGTGGCTTCTGCCAGATGCTTCTCCCAGTGCTTGAATGTCCCACCACCCATTGCTCTCAACGTGGTTTTTAACAACCCGTTGTAGCGCTCGATCTTACCAGCAGCTGGTGCATGGTAGGGGATATGGTAGATCCATTCAATGCCGTGTTCTTTGGCCCAGATATCCACAAGAGAATTTTTGAAATGAGTCCCATTATCGGACTCAATTCTCTCTGGAGTGCCATGTCTCCATAGGACTTGTCTCTCGAGCCCTAAGATGGTGTTTCGGGCGGTAGCATGGGGTACTGCGTATGTCTCAAGCCACCCAGTGGTCGCCTCCACCATGGTGAGCACGTAACGCTTACCATCGCGAGTTCGTGGCAAGGTGATATAATCAACCTGCCACGCCTCCCCATATTTATACTTTTCCCATCGCCCTTCCTGCCAGAGGGGTTTCATCCTCTTGGCCTGTTTAATTATGGCACATGTGTCACAGTCATGGATAACCTGTGCAACGGCATCCATAGTTAAGTCCACCCCTCGGTCTCTAGCCCACTTATAGGTCGCATCCCTTCCTTGATGGCCAGAGGTCTCATGGGCCCACCGAGCTAAAAATAGCTCTCCTTTGTTCTGCCAGTCCAAATCGATCTGAGACACCTCAATTCTGGCAGCTCGATCTACCTGATGGTTATTTTTCTGTTCTTCAGTAGCTCGATTCTTGGGCACATGAGCATCTACATGGCGCACCTTTACACCCAACCTTTTTGTTCGGGCAGCAATGTCTTTCCACAGTTCAGCAGCCCAAATAGGTTTACCCTTCCGTTGCCAGTTGTCCTGTTCCCACTGCTGCAACCACCCCCATAAAGCATTTGCCACCATCCAAGAGTCAGTATAAAGATATAGCATGGGCCACCTCTCCCGTTCAGCCACATCTAAGGCCAGCTGGACGGCCTTTACCTCCGCAAATTGGCTTGACTCTCCTTCTCCTTCGGTGGCCTCTGCAACTCGTCGTGTGGGGCTCCACACAGCAGCCTTCCATCTGCGATGCTTCCCAACAATACGACACGATCCATCAGTGAAGAGGGCATACGTCTTTTCATTCTCTAGTAGTTCGTTATATGGTGGGGCCTCTTTAGCACGTGGTATCTCCTCTGATGGGGATGTTCCAAATTTCTTGCCTTCAGGCCAGTCCATGATCACCTCCAGGATTCCTGGACGGTTGAGGTTCCCCATCCGAGCTCGCTGTGTAATCAGTGCAATCCACTTACTCCAGGTGGCATCGGTAGCATGATGGGTGGGGGGAACCTTTCCTTTGAACATCCAATTCAGCACTGGCAGTCGAGGTGCCAGGAGGAGCTGTGTCTCAGTACCAATTACTTCAGAGGCAGCCCGAACCCCCTCGTATGCGGCCAAAATCTCCTTCTCAGTTGGAGTGTAGCACTCCTCTGAACCCCTGTACGCTCTGCTCCAAAATCCAAGGGGTCGGCCTCGGGTCTCCCCAGAGGCTCTTTGCCACAGACTCCAAGTGGGACCTTTCTCTCCAGCAGCAGTGTAGAGGATGTTTTTCACATCCTGTCCCAACCGAACTGGCCCCAGGGCCACAGCACGGGCTATCTCCTGCTTGATTTGCTCAAAGGCCTGCTGCTGTTCAGGACCCCATGCAAAATTATTCTTCTTCCGAGTCACTTGATAGAGGGGGCTTACTATGAGGCTGTAGTTTGGGATGTGCATCCTCCAAAAACCTACTACACCCAGAAAAGACTGTGTCTCTTTCTTGCTAGTGGGTGGTGACATACTGGTGATTTTGTCAATCACATCTCCTGGAATGTGACGACGTCCATCTTGCCATTTTACTCCTAGGAACTGAATTTCTTGGGCAGGTCCCTTCACTTTGTTCCGTTTAATAGCAAAACCAGCACCCAGAAGAATTTGGATTATTTGCTCTCCTTTTTTAAAAACTTCCTCTGCTGTATCACCCCACACAACAATGTCATCAATATACTGGAGGTGCTCAGGTGCCCCACCCTGTTCCAGTGTGGTTTGAATCAGCCCATGGCAGATGGTTGGGCTGTGTTTCCACCCCTGGGGCAAACGGTTCCAGGTGTACTGAACGCCCCTCCAGGTGAAAGCAAACTGTGGTCTGCACTCTGTGGCCAAAGGAATAGAAAAGAATGCATTGGCAATGTCTATAGTGGCATACCACTTGGCTGCTTTTGACTCCAGTTCATAATGCAGCTCCAACATATCTGGCACAGCAGCACTCAGTGGGGGTGTGACTTCATTCAGGCCACGGTAATCTACCGTCAGCCTCCATTCTCCACTGGCTTTACGCACCGGCCATATGGGGCTGTTAAAAGGTGAGTGAGTCTTGCTGATCACTCCCTGGCTCTCTAGCTGACGGATCAAGTTATGAATGGGGAGCAAGGAATCCCTGTTGGTGCGGTACTGCCGTCTGTGCACTGTTTTTGTAGCAATAGGTACCTGCTGCTCTTTCACTTTCAGTACCCCCACAACAGACGGATCTTCTGACAGGCCAGGTAAAACAGACAGCTGCTGAATGTTGTCTGCATCTACAGCAGCTATTCCAAAAGCCCATCGGTACCCCTTGGGATCCTTGAAATGTCCCCTTCTGAGATAGTCAATACCGAGTATGCATGGAGCCCCCTGTCCAGTCACTATGGGATGCTTCTGCCAGGTTTTACCGGTGAGGCTTATTTCTGCCTCCAACACAGACAGTTCCTGAGAACCCCCAGTCACTCCAGAAATATGAATCAATTCTGTCCCTTTATAACTCGAGGGCATCAGAGTGCACTGTGCACCAGTGTCCACCAGTGCCTTATATCTTTGTGGCTCTAATGTGCCAGGCCATCTAATCCACACAGTCCAATACACTCTGTTATCCCTTTCCCTCCCCTGGCTGAGGGCAGGGCCCCTCTATTGGTTACCTGCAGTGACGGGAGCAATTTCATTGGTGGCTGATCTCTGCTGTAGTTCTCTCACCCGTGCTCGCAGTACAGGAGTGGGTTTTTTATGCCACTTCCTCATGTCCTCTCCGTTTTCTCGTAGGAAGCTCCACATGGCCACACGTGACATGATGTTACTGCCGTCATTTGCTCGTGCAGAGGGGCGGTTGCCTTTGGTGGCCGAGACTTTCAACAGTTTGATAAATTGCTTCATCAGATTCTTTGCGTCATGCTCGTCTTCATCAGGTGTTTCCAATACTGACACAGGTTCATCCCTATTCATCAGTAATGACAGTTCCTCCAGTATAGTTTTCTGTGTCTCCTTAATCTCACCTACTTCTTCTGCTACTATAGCTGCAATGGAAGCACGTGATGGTGGAAACTGTTGTTCAAAGTTTTGGAGTGTAATAGTCAATTCATAAACTGGGAGTCTTCTGTCTTGACCCTCGAATCTATGGAACATTGCTACCAGTGTACTTGCGTACCTCTCTGGTGCTGTTTTTGAGAGCTTGCGATATACATCAGGTGTGCACCTTACTCTATCAGGATCACGGTCCTGGTGTGGATTGTTAGGGACGAAATTGGGATCATACAGCATCTCTACTACGGCTGTTTCTCTCAAAAACTGGATGCCTTTCTCCACGGTGTTCCATCTTTCCACCTTAGGCTCCAGATCATCTTTGTAAGGGTATCTATCCTTTACAGCCACTAGTACTCGTTCCCAGAGGGTAGCGACTCCATTCAGACATCTGCCAATTCCTCTGTCGATAGCTGGGTCTCGGGCAATGCTTGCCAGTTGGCGGGCTTCACTGCCATCTAGGGACACGCTGCTGGCACCGCTGTCCCAACACCGCAGCAACCAGGTGACAATAGATTCACCCGAGCGCCGTACAAACTCCTTTCTTGAACCTTGTATTTCAGTCATCTTTAGGGGCCGACGAGTAGTGGTAACAGTGACTCCATCATCATCGCTGTCTTCTCCATGTCTCTCACTTTTCTTAGTGGCCTTTTTAGGTGGTGGTGGTGGTGGTGGTGCTGAGGAGGGCCCCTCGCCTGGATCTTCCTTTTTTTTCTCTGCTTCTTCTTCTTTCCGTTCTAGGCGCGAGGACGGCCGTGTCCATTTCTGGCCTTCCACAGGGGCAACCGACACTGATACCGGTGCTTCCTGTGATTGGTCAGGTCTAACTTCGAGGTTTTCATTTTTGCTTTGGACCTTGGTTTGGAAACCATTTCTCTCCAGAATATCAATTATGGCTCGATAAGCACAAGCCAAACCCCAAACAATACATTCCTTCTCAGATCGTCCTGAGTCACATGACTCCTTACCTAAACACTCACTGAATTTCTCAGGGTCCCACAGGTGCTCAAGATCAAAATTGCATAACACCGGGGGTCCCCACGCTTCCAATTTCTTTCCTAATTTTTTCCACCTTCCCTGCCATTCAACACTCTCTGGTTTTGAGGAACGCTCCCTCCACATGATGTAAATTACTATTGCAGAGAGTGCATTCAGAAAAACAGATAACACAGTTGCCGGGCTGACATCTTGAATATAGGTAAAGACCTGAAAAGAGTAATTGGAAACCGTTCCAAATGCCGCATAATCTGTCACGTTAGCCAGGGTGTTTAGGTAGGAGGCATGTAACCCCCTCAGCACACTAAAGTAGCTGTATATCCACATTACTCCGGTGCTGAACGCGAGGAGCTTAAACAGACGCCAGCATGCTATGAGGTACATGAAAAACCTTAGTCCACTCTGCACCAGATTTACAATGGAGTGCCAATACTGCACTGCCCGCATTCTCCACCAATAATTGTCACGGTGTTGTCCGTGACAGTGACCCAAGGGAAAACCGAGAAGGGAGAGGGGAGAGAAAAGGAAACAGCGTCAGTGGCCGTGCGGCCGCCCGAGCAGAGCCGCGCTCCGGGAGGGGGAGGGGGAAACGGCGGGAAGGGATGGGACGACAAGAAAACAACGGCACGATCTGAGAAGGAACGGTAACTTTACTAAATCTAATAAAATTGAACAATTGAAAGAGAGAGAAAAAGTTTCAAACCAGAAGCTATGAGCTTACGCTAAGGAGGACCCGCAGGGGAAGCACACGTGCTGAACCTCCACGGCAGCCCAGAGCAACGCGCCCAGACCGAACGCCGCCTGCATCCGGTGCGGAGCTCCGCCCCTCCCCTCTGCTGCTCCCCCAGCATTAACTCCTTCACTGCTGCATGATGCTCTGATGTGGAATACCGGCATCAAAACCACAAAACCACAACAGCGTACCAAGCAGTGTTGCCTAGAGGGCGCTCCGGGGTCGCTCCGAGGAGGAGGTCCTCTAGAGGGCCGATCCGGTCGCTCGTCGCGAGCGGTGGCGGCGGCCGATGGAGGTGTCAGCCGCGGCGCCGTGCGATCTCCGGCCACGTCTACCCGGTTCCGACAAAGTCGGACGTGCCAAGCGGAGGCGCCTAGAGGGCGCAGCCGTGGCGGCTTGCGATCTCCGGCCACGTCTACCCGGTTCCGACGGAGCTGAGCGTTCCGAGGGGTCTAGAGGGCGCTGCCGTGGCGGCTTGCGTTTTGCGGCCACGTCTACCCGGTTTCGACGGAGATGGGCGTACCAAGCGGTGTTGCCTAGAGGGCGCTCCGGGGTCGTCGTGCAACGTCCGGCCACGTCTACCTCGCTCCGACGGAGTCGAGCGCTCCGAGCGGTGGCGCCTAGAGGGCGCTGCCGGGGCGGCTTGCGGTCTCCGACCACGTCTGCCCGGTTTCGAGGGAGTGCGTAAAAAACGGGAGATGCCTAGAGGGCGCTACGTGGTTGTCGTGCAGTGTCCAGCCAGGTCTACCCAGCTCCGACGGTGTCGAGAGCTCCGCGGCGGCTTGGAGATGGCGCGGACGAGTGGCTTGCCGTCTCCGGTCAAGTTGTGCTAGGAACCGGGAGAACCTCTCGCGCTTCCCGAACGGCGGCGGCGAGAAATCACAGCGCGTGTGTTTAAAAAACGCCGGCCACGTCTACCCGGCAACAGCCGTTCCGCGCTAAACCGAACGGCGGCGGCGAAAGATCACCGCGCGTTTTAAAAAACGCAGGCCACGTCTACCCGGCAACAGCCGTTCCGCGCTAACCCGAACGGCGGCGGCGAGAGCTCGCTGCCCGTGCTTCTCGGAAACGGCGGCCACGTCTACCCTGCTAAAGCCGTCTCGAACGTTTGCGTCCGGTGCTCGATGCCGGTGCCGCTTGGGAACGCCGGACCCGCGTTCCCGGCTACGGCCGTTGCGGTCGCTCGTCGCGAGCGGCGGCGCCGGCGGACGGAGGTGTCAGCCAAGGCGCCGCGCGGTCTCCGGCCACGTCTACCCGGTTCCGAAAGCGCTGAGCGTTCCGAGGGGTCTAGAGGGCGCTGCCGTGACGGCTTGCGTTTTGCGGCCACGTCTTCCCGGTTTCGACGGAGATGGGCGTACCAAGCGGTGTTGCCTAGAGGGCGCTCCGGGGTCGTCGTGCAACGTCCGGCCACGTCTACCTCGCTCCGATGGAGCTGAGCGCTCCGTGGAGGTGTCTAGGGGGCGCTGTAGGTTTGCGGATTGCCGTCGCCTGCCACGTCTACCCGGTTCCGACGGAGTCGAGCGCTCCGCGGCGGCTTGGAGATGGCGCAGCCGGGTGGCTTGACGTCTCCGGCCAAGTGTGCCCGGAACCGGGCGAACCTCTCGCGCTTCCCGAACGGCGGCGGCGAGAAATCACAGCGCGTGTGTTTAAAAAACGCCGGCCACGTCTACCCGGCAACAGCCGTTCGGCGCTAACCCGAACGGCGGCGGCGAAAGATCACCGCGCGTTTTGAAAACGCCGGCCACGTCTACCCGGCAACAGCCGTTCCGCGCTAACCCCAACGGCGGCGGCGAAAGATCACCGCGCGTTTTGAAAACGCCGGCCACGTCTACCCGGCAACAGCCGTTCCGCGCTAACCCGAATGGCGGCGGCGAGAGCTCTCTGCCCGTGCTTCTCGGAAACGGCGGCCACGTCAACCCTGCTAAAGCCGTCTCGAACGTTTGCGTCCGGTGCTCGATGCCGGTGCCGTTCGGGAACGCCGGACCCGCGTTCCCGGCTACGGCCGATCCGGTCGCCCGTCGCGAGCGGTGGCGGCGGCCGATGGAGGTGTCAGCCGCGGCGCCGCGCGGTCTCCGGCCACGTCTACCCGGTTCCGACGGAGTCGGACGTGCCAAGCGGAGGCGCCTAGAGGGCGCAGCCGTGGCGGCTTGCGATCTCCGGCCACGTCTACCCGGTTCCGACGGAGCTGAGCGTTCCGAGGGGTCTAGAGGGCGCTGCCGTGGCGGCTTGCGTTTTGCGGCCACGTATACCCGGTTCCGACGGAGATTGGCGTACCAAGCGGTGTTGCCTAGAGGGCGCTCCGGGGTCGTCGTGCAACGTCCGGCCACGTCTACCTCGCTCCGACGGAGTCGAGCGCTCCGAGCGGTGGCGCCTAGAGGGCGCTGCCGGGGCGGCTTGCGGCCTCCGACCACGTCTACCCAGTTTCGAGGGAGTTGGACGTGCCAAGCGGAGGCGCCTAGAGGGCGCTGCCGGGGCGGCTTGCGGTCTCCGGCCACGTCTGCCCGGTTTCGAGGGAGTGCGTAAAAAACGGGAGATGCCTAGAGGGCGCTACGTGGTTGTCGTGCAGTGTCCAGCCAGGTCTACCCAGCTCCGACGGTGTCGAGAGCTCCGCGGCGGCTTGGAGATGGCGCGGACGAGTGGCTTGCCGTCTCCGGTCAAGTTGTGCTAGGAACCGGGAGAACCTCTCGCGCTTCCCGAACGGCGGCGGCGAGAAATCACAGCGCGTGTGTTTAAAAAACGCCGGCCACGTCTACCCGGCAACAGCCGTTCCGCGCTAAACCGAACGGCGGCGGCGAAAGATCACCGCGCGTTTTAAAAAACGCCGGCCACGTCTACCCGGCAACAGCCGTTCCGCGCTAACCCGAACGGCGGCGGCGAGAGCTCGCTGCCCGTGCTTCTCGGAAACGGCGGCCACGTCTACCCTGCTAAAGCCGTCTCGAACGTTTGCGTCCGGTGCTCGATGCCGGTGCCGCTTGGGAACGCCGGACCCGCGTTCCCGGCTACGGCCGTTGCGGTCGCTCGTCGCGAGCGGCGGCGCCGGCGGACGGAGGTGACAGCCGGGGCGCCGCGCGGTCTCCGGCCACGTCTACCGGATTCCGACGGAGCTGAGCGTTCCGAGGGGTCTAGAGGGCGCTGCCGTGACGGCTTGCGTTTTGCGGCCACGTCTACCCGGTTTCGACGGAGATGGGCGTACCAAGCGGTGTTGCCTAGAGGGCGCTCCGGGGTCGTCGTGCAACGTCCGGCCACGTCTACCTCGCTCCGATGGAGCTGAGCGCTCCGTGGAGGTGTCTAGGGGGCGCTTTAGGTTTGCGGATTGCCGTCGCCTGCCACGTCTACCCGGTTTCGACGGAGTCGAGCGCTCCGCGGCGGCTTGGAGATGGCGCAGCCGGGTGGCTTGACGTCTCCGGCCAAGTGTGCCCGGAACCGGGCGAACCTCTCGCGCTTCCCGAACAGCGGCGGCGAGAAATCACAGCGCGTGTGTTTAAAAAACGCCGGCCACGTCTACCCGGCAACAGCCGTTCGGCGCTAACCCCAACGGCGGCGGCGAAAGATCACCGCGCGTTTTGAAAACGCCGGCCACGTCTACCCGGCAACAGCCGTTCCGCGCTAACCCGAATGGCGGCGGCGAGAGCTCTCTGCCCGTGCTTCTCGGAAACGGCGGCCACGTCTACCCTGCTAAAGCCGTCTCGAACGTTTGCGTCCGGTGCTCGATGCCGGTGCCGTTCGGGAACTCCGGACCCGCGTTCCCGGCTACGGCCGATCCGGTCGCTCGTCGCGAGCGGTGGCGGCGGCCGATGGAGGTGTCAGCCGCGGCGCCGTGCGATCTCCGGCCACGTCTTCCCGGTTCCGACAAAGTCGGACGTGCCAAGCGGAGGCGCCTAGAGGGCGCAGCCGTGGCGGCTTGCGATGTCCGGCCACGTCTACCCGGTTCCGACGGAGCTGAGCGTTCCGAGGGGTCTAGAGGGCGCTGCCGTGGCGGCTTGCGTTTTGCGGCCACGTCTGCCCGGTTTCGACGGAGATGGGCGTACCAAGCGGTGTTGCCTAGAGGGCGCTCCGGGGTCGTCGTGCAACGTCCGGCCTCGTCTACCTCGCTCCGACGGAGTCGAGCGCTCCGAGCGGTGGCGCCTAGAGGGCGCTGCCGGGGCGGCTTGCGGTCTCTGGCCACGTCTACCCGGCAACAGCCGTTCCGCGCTAACACGAACGGCGGCGGCGAGAGCTCGCTTCCCGTGCTTCTCGGATACGGCGGCCACGTCTACCCTGCTAAAGCCGTCTCGAACGTTTGCGTCCGGTGCTCGATGCCGGTGCCACATGGGAACACCGGGCCCGCGTTCCCGGCTACGGCCGTTGCGGTCGCTCGTCGCGAGCGGCGGCGCCGGTGGAAGGAAGTGGCAGCCGGGGCGCCGCGCGGTCTCCGGCCACGTCTACCCGATTCCGACGGAGCTGAGCGTTACGAGGGGTCAAGAGGGCGCTGCCGGGGCGGCTTGCGTTTTGCGGCCAAGTCTACCCGGTTTCGACGAAACGTCGTACCAAGCGGTGTTGCCTAGAGGGCGCTCCGGGGCCGTCGTGCAATGTCCGGCCATGTCTACCCTGCTCCGACGGAGCTGAGCGCTCCGTGGAGGTGTCTTGGAGGCGCTGTAGGGTTGCCTCTTGCCGTCGCCTTCCACGTCTACCCCGTTCCGACTAAGTCGAGCGCTCCTCGGAGTCTTGGAGTTAGCGCAGCCAGGTGGCATGCCGTCTCCAGCCAAGTGTGCCCGGAACCGGGCGAACCTCTCGCGCTTCCCGAACGGCGGCGGCGAGAACTCACAGCGCGTGTGTTTAAAAAACGCCGGCCGCGTCGACCCGGCAACAGTCGTTCCGCTCTAACTCGAACGGCAACGACGAGAAATTACAGCCCGTGTGTCTTATGAACGCAAGCCACGTCTAGCCGGCAAAAGTCGTTTCGCGCTAAACCGAACGACGGGGACGAGAAATCACAGCACGTGTCTTAAAATCGCCTTTCACGTTTATCCGTCTACAGCCGTTCCGCGCTAACCCCAACGGCGGAGGCGGGATATTAGTGCATTTTAAAGAACGCCGGCCACGTCTACCCTGCAACAGCCGTTCCATCCTAACCTGAACGGCGGAGGCGGGAGATTACAGCGCGTTTTAAGAAACGGCGGCCACGTCTACCCGGCAACAGCCGTTCCGCGCTAACCCGATCGGCGTCGGCGAGAGCTCGCTGCCCGTGCTTCTCGGAAACGCCGGCCACGTCTTCCCTGGTAATGCCGTCTCGAACGTCTGCGTCCGGCGTTCCATGCCGGTGCCGCTTGGGAACGCCCGACCCGCGTTCCCGGCTACGGCCGTTCCGGTCGCTCGTCGCTAGCGGCGGCGCCGGCAGACGGAGGTGTCAGCAGAGGCGACGCGCGATCTCCGGCCACGTCTACCCGGTTTTGGCGGAGCTTCGCCTTCCTTGGTGTAGACGGCGCAGCCGGGGCGGCTTGCGTTTTGCGGCCACGTCTTCCCGGTTTCGACGAAGTGGCGTACCAAGCGGTGTAGCCTAGAGGGCGCTCCGGGGTCGTCGTGAAATGTCCGGCCACGTCTTCCCTGCTCCGACGGAGCTGAGCGTTCCAAGCAGGGGTTAAGAGGGCGCTCCCGGGACCGCTTGCGTTTTGCGGCCACGTCTACCTGGTTACGACGGAGCTGGGCGTACTAAGTGCTGTTGCCTAGAGGGCGCGCCGGGGTCGTCGTGCAATGTCCGGCCACGTCTTCCTTGCTCCGACGGAGTCGAGCGCTCCGAGGAGGCGCCTAGAGGGCGCTGCTGGGGCGGCTTGCGGCCTCCGGCCACGTCTACTCAGTTTCAATGGAGTGCGTAAAAAATGGGAGATGCCTAGAGGGCGCTACGTGGTTGTCGTGCAATGTCCAGCCAGGTCTTCCCAGCTCCGACGGTGTCGAGAGCTCCGCGGCGGCTTGGAAATGGCGCGGACGAGTGGCTTGCCGTCTCCGGCCAAGTGTGCCCGGAACCGGGCGAACCTCTCGCGCTTCCCGAACGGCGGCGGCGAGAAATCACAGCGTGTGTTTAAAAAACGCCGGCCACGTCTACCCGGCAACAGCCATTCGGCGCTAACTCGAACGGCGGCGGCGAGAGCTATCTGCCCGTGCTTCTCGGAAACGGCGGCCACGTCTACCCTTCTAAAGCCGTCTCGAACGTTTGCGTCCAGTGCTCGATGCCTGTGCCACATGGGAACACCGGGCCCGCGTTCCCGGCTACGGCCGTTGCGGTCGCTCGTCGCGAGCGGCGGCGCCGGCGGACGGAGGTGGCAGCCGGGGCGCCGCGCGGTCTCCGGCCACGTCTACCCGATTCCGACGGAGCTGAGCGTTCCGAGGAATCAAGAGGGCGCTGTGGGGGCGGCTTGCGTTTTGCGGCCAAGTCTACCCGGTTTCGACGAAACGTCGTACCAAGCGGTGTTGCCTAGAGGGCGCTCCGGGGCCGTCGTGCAATGTCCGGCCACGTCTACCCTGCTCCGACGGAGCTGAGCGCTCCGTGGAGGTGTCTTGGAGGCGCTGTAGGGTTGCCTCTTGCCGTCGCCTTCCACGTCTACCCCGTTCCGACTAAGTCGAGCGCTCCTCGGAGTCTTGGAGTTAGCGCAGCCAGGTGGCATGCCGTCTCCAGCCAAGTGTGCCCGGAACCGGGCGAACCTCTCGCGCTTCCCGAACGGCGGCGGCGAGAACTCACAGCGCGTGTGTTTAAAAAACGCCGGCCGCGTCGACCCGGCAACAGTCGTTCCGCTCTAACTCGAACGGCAACGACGAGAAATTACAGCCCGTGTGTCTTATGAACGCAAGCCACGTCTAGCCGGCAAAAGTCGTTTCGCGCTAAACCGAACGACGGGGACGAGAAATCACAGCACGTGTCTTAAAATCGCCTTTCACGTTTATCCGTCTACAGCCGTTCCGCGCTAACCCCAACGGCGGAGGCGGGATATTAGTGCATTTTAAAGAACGCCGGCCACGTCTACCCTGCAACAGCCGTTCCATCCTAACCTGAACGGCGGAGGCGGGAGATTACAGCGCGTTTTAAGAAACGGCGGCCACGTCTACCCGGCAACAGCCGTTCCGCGCTAACCCGATCGGCGTCGGCGAGAGCTCGCTGCCCGTGCTTCTCGGAAACGCCGGCCACGTCTTCCCTGGTAATGCCGTCTCGAACGTCTGCGTCCGGCGTTCCATGCCGGTGCCGCTTGGGAACGCCCGACCCGCGTTCCCGGCTACGGCCGTTCCGGTCGCTCGTCGCTAGCGGCGGCGCCGGCAGACGGAGGTGTCAGCAGAGGCGACGCGCGATCTCCGGCCACGTCTACCCGGTTTTGGCGGAGCTTCGCCTTCCTTGGTGTAGACGGCGCAGCCGGGGCGGCTTGCGTTTTGCGGCCACGTCTTCCCGGTTTCGACGAAGTGGCGTACCAAGCGGTGTAGCCTAGAGGGCGCTCCGGGGTCGTCGTGAAATGTCCGGCCACGTCTTCCCTGCTCCGACGGAGCTGAGCGTTCCAAGCAGGGGTTAAGAGGGCGCTCCCGGGACCGCTTGCGTTTTGCGGCCACGTCTACCTGGTTACGACGGAGCTGGGCGTACTAAGTGCTGTTGCCTAGAGGGCGCGCCGGGGTCGTCGTGCAATGTCCGGCCACGTCTTCCTTGCTCCGACGGAGTCGAGCGCTCCGAGGAGGCGCCTAGAGGGCGCTGCTGGGGCGGCTTGCGGCCTCCGGCCACGTCTACTCAGTTTCAATGGAGTGCGTAAAAAATGGGAGATGCCTAGAGGGCGCTACGTGGTTGTCGTGCAATGTCCAGCCAGGTCTTCCCAGCTCCGACGGTGTCGAGAGCTCCGCGGCGGCTTGGAAATGGCGCGGACGAGTGGCTTGCCGTCTCCGGCCAAGTGTGCCCGGAACCGGGCGAACCTCTCGCGCTTCCCGAACGGCGGCGGCGAGAAATCACAGCGTGTGTTTAAAAAACGCCGGCCACGTCTACCCGGCAACAGCCATTCGGCGCTAACTCGAACGGCGGCGGCGAGAGCTATCTGCCCGTGCTTCTCGGAAACGGCGGCCACGTCTACCCTTCTAAAGCCGTCTCGAACGTTTGCGTCCAGTGCTCGATGCCTGTGCCACATGGGAACACCGGGCCCGCGTTCCCGGCTACGGCCGTTGCGGTCGCTCGTCGCGAGCGGCGGCGCCGGCGGACGGAGGTGGCAACCGGGGCGCCGCGCGGTCTCCGGCCACGTCTACCCGATTCCGACGGAGCTGAGCGTTACGAGGGGTCAAGAGGGCGCTGCCGGGGCGGCTTGCGTTTTGCGGCCACGTCTTCTTGGTTTCGAGGGAGTGCGTAAAAAACGGGAGATGCCTAGAGGGCGCTACGTGGTTGTCGTGCAATGTCCAGCCAGGTCTTCCCAGCTCCGACGGTGTCGAGAGCTCCGCGGCGGCTTGGAGATGGCGCGGACGAGTGGCTTGCCGTCTCCGGCCAAGTGTGCCCGGAACCGGGCAAACCTCTCGCGCTTCCCGAACGGCGGCGGCGAGAAATCACAGAGCGTGTGTTTAAAAAACGCCGGCCACGTCTACCCGGCAACAGCCGTTCGGCGCTAAACCGAACGACGGAGGCGAGAGCTCGCTGCCCGTGCTTCTCGGAAACGCCGGCCACGTCTTCCCTGGTAATGCCGTCTCGAACGTCTGCGTCCGGCGTTCCATGCCGGTGCCGCTTGGGAACGCTGGACCCGCGTTTCCGGCTACGGCCGTTCCGGTCGCTCGTCGCGAGCGGCGGCGCCGGCGGACGGAGATGGCAGCAGGGGCGACGCGCGATCTCCGGCCACGTCTACCCGGTTTTGGCGGAGCATAGCCTTCCTTGGTGTCTAGAGGGCGCAGCCGGGGCGGCTTGCGTTTTGCGGCCACGTCTACCCGGTTTCGACGAAGTGGCGTACCAAGCGGTGTAGACTAGAGGGCTCTCCGGGGTCGTCGTGAAATGTCCGGCCACGTCTACCCTGCTCCGACGGAGCTGAGCATTCCGAGCAGGGGTCTAGAGGGCGCTCCCGGGGCGGCTTGCGTTTTGCGGCCACGTCTACCTAGTTACGACGGAGCTGGGCGTACTAAGTGGTTGTCCTAGAGGGCGCTCCGGGGTCGTCGTGCAATGTCCGGCCTCGTCTACCTTGCTCCGACGGAGTCGAGCGCTCCGAGGAGGCGCCTAGACGGCGCTGCCGGGGCGGCTTGCGTTTTGCGGCCTCGTCTACCCAGTTTCGAGGGAGTTGGACGTGCCAAGCGGAGGCGCCTAGAGGGCGCTGCCGGGGCGGCTTGCGGCCTCCAACCACGTCTACCCGGTTTCGAGGGAGTGCGTAAAAAACGGGAGATGCCTAGAGGGCGCTACGTGGTTGTCTTGCAATGTCAATCCAGGTCTACTCAGCTCCGACGGTGTCGAGAGCTCCGCGGCGCCTTGGAGATGGCGCGGACGAGTGGCTTGCCGTCTCCGGCCAAGTGTGCCCGGAACCGGGCGAACCTCTCGCGCTTCCCGAACGGCGGCGGCGAGAAATCACAGAGCGTGTGTTTAAAAAACGCCGGCCACGTCTACCCGGCAACAGCCGTTCGTGTAAGCCGCTTACTCGAACGGCGGCGGCGAGAGCTATCTGCCCGTGCTTCTCGGAAACGGCGGCCACGTCTACCCTGCTAAAGCCGTCTCGAACGTTTGCGTCCTGTGCTCGATGCCGGTGCCGCTTGGGAACGCCGGACCCGCGTTCCCGGCTACGGCCGTTCTGGTCGCTCGTCGCGAGCGGCGGCGCCGGCGGACGGAGATTGCAGCAGGGGCGACGCGCGATCTCCGGCCACGTCTTCCCGGTTCCGACCGACCTGAGCGGTCCGAGGGGTCTTGAGGGCGCTGCCGGGGCGGCTTGCTTTTTGCTGCCACGTCTACCCGGTTTCGACGAAACGTACCAAGCGGTGTATCTTAGAGGGCGCTCCGGGGTCGTCGTGAAATGTCCGGCCACGTCTACCCTGCTCCGACGGAGCTGAGCGCTCCGTGGAGGTTTCTAGGAGGCGCTGTAGTGTTGCGTCTTGCCGTCGCCTGCCACGTCTATTTTGTTCCGACGGAGTCGAGCGCTCCTCGGAGGCTTGGAGTTAGCGCAGCCAGGTGGCATGCCGTCTCCGGCTGAGTGTGCCCGGAACCAGGCGAACCTCTCGCGCTTCTCGAACGGCGGCGGCGAGAATTCACAGCGTGTGTTTAAAAAACGCCGGCCACGTCGACCCGGCAACAGTCGTTCCGCTCTAACTCGAACGGCAACGACGAGAAATTACAGCCCGTGTGTCTTATGAACGCAAGCCACGTCTAGCCGGCAAAAGCCGTTCCGCGCTAACCCGAACGGCGGAGGCGGGATATTAGTGCATTTTAAAGAACGCCGGCCACGTCTACCCGGCAACAGCCGTTCCATCCTAACCCGAACGGCGGATGCGGGAGATTACAGCGCGTTTTAAGAAACGGCGGCCACGTCTACCCGGCAACAGCCGTTCCGCGCTAACCCGAACGGCGGCGAGAGCTCGCTGCCCGTGCTTCTCGGAAACGCCGGCCACGTCTACCCTGGTAATGCCGTCTCGAACGTCTGCGTCCGGCGTTCCATGCCGGTGCCGCTTGGGTACGCCCGACCCGCGTTTCCGGCTACGGCTGTTCCGGTCGCTCGTCGCTAGCGGCGGCGCCGGCAGACGGAGGTGTCAGCAGGGGCGACGCGCGATCTCCGGCCACGTCTACCCGGTTTTGGCGGAGCATAGCCTTCCTTGGTGTCTAGAGGGCGCAGCCGGGGCGGCTTGCGTTTTGCGGCCACGTCTACCCGGTTTTGACGAAGTGGCGTACCAAGCGGTGTAGACTAGAGGGCTCTCCGGGGTCGTCGTGAAATGTCCGGCCACGTCTACCCTGCTCAGACGGAGCTGAGCGTTCCGAGCAGGGATCTAGAGGGCGCTCCCGGGACGGCTTGCGTTTTGCGGCCACGTCTACCTGGTTACGACGGAGCTGGGCGTACTAAGTGGTTGTCCTAGAGGGCGCTCCAGGATCGTCGTGCAATGTCCGGCCACGTCTACCTTGCTCCGACGGAGTCGAGCGCTCCGAGGAGGCGCCTAGAGGGCGCTGCCGGGGCGACTTCCGGTCTCCGGCCACGTCTACCCGGTTTCGAGGGAGTTGGACGTGCCAAGCGGAGGCGCCTAGAGGGCGCTGCCGGGGCGGCTTGCGGCCTCCAACCACGTCTACCCGGTTTCGAGGGAGTGCGTAAAAAACGGGAGATGCCTAGAGGGCGCTACGTGGTTGTCGTGCAATGTCAAGCCAGGTCTACTCAGCTCCGACGGTGTCGAGAGCTCCGCGGCGGCTTGGAGATGGCGCGGACGAGTGGCTTGCCGTCTCCGGCCAAGTGTGCCCGGAACCGGGCGAACCTCTCGCGCTTCCCGAACGGCGGCGGCGAGAAATCACGGCGTATGTTTAAAAAACGGCGGCCACGTCTACCCTGCTAAAGCCGTCTCGAACGTTTGCGTCCGGTGCTCGATGCCGGTGCTGCCTGGGAACACCGGACCCGCGTTCCCGGCTACGGCCGTTGCGGTCGCTCGTCGCGAGCGGCGGTGCCGGCGGACGGAGATGGCAGCAGGGGCGACGCGCGATCTCCGGCCACGTCTTCCCGGTTCCGACGGACCTGTTTGGTCCGAGGGGTCTAGAGGGCGCTGCCGTGGCGGCTTTCGTTTTGCGGCCAAGTCTACCGTGTTTCGACGGAGATGGCGTACCAAGCGGTGTTGCCTAGAGGGCGCTCCGGGGTCGTCGTGCAATGTCCGGCCACGTCTACCCTGCTCCGACGGAGCTGAGCTGAGGTGTCTTGGAGGCGCTGTAGGGTTGCGTCTTGCCGTCGCCTGCCACGTCTACCCCGTTCCGACGGAGTCGAGCGCTCCTCGGAGGCTTGGAGTTGGCGCAGCCAGGTGGCATGCTGTCTCCGGCCAAGTGTGCCCGGAACCAGGCGAACCTCTCGCGCTTCTCGAACGGCGGCGGCGAGAATTCACAGCGCGTGTGTTTAAAAAACGCCGGCCACGTCGACCCGGCAACAGTCGTTCCGCTCTAACTCGAACGGCAACGACGAGAAATTACAGCCCGTGTGTCTTATGAACGCAAGCCACGTCTAGCCGGCAAAAGTCGTTTCGCGCTAAACCGAACGACGGGGACGAGAAATCACAGCACGTGTCTTAAAATCGCCTTTCACGTTTATCCGTCTACAGCCGTTCCGCGCTAACCCGAACGGCGGAGGCGGGATATTAGTGCATTTTAAAGAACGCCGGCCACGTCTACCCGGCAACAGCCGTTCCATCCTAACCCGAACGGCGGAGGCGGGAGATTACAGCGCGTTTTAAGAAACGGCGGCCACGTCTACCTGGCAACAGCCGTTCCGCGCTAACCCGAACGGCGGCGGCGAGAGCTCGCTGCCCGTGCTTCTCGGAAACGCCGGCCACGTCTACCTTGCTAAAGGCATCTCGAACGTTTGCGGTCGCTGTTCCATGCCGGTTTCTTTTGGGAACGCCGGACCCGCGTTCCCGGCTACGTCCGTACCGGTCGCTCTTCGTGAGCGGCGGCACCGGCGGACGGAGTTGGCAGCAGGATCGCCGCGCGATCTCAAGCCACGTCTACCCGGTTTTGGCGGAGCTGAGCCTTCCTTGGTGTCTAGAGGGCGCTGCCGGGGCGGCTTGCGTTTTGCGGCCACGTCTTCCCGGTTTCGACGAAGTGGCGTACCCAGCGGTGTAGCCTAGAGGGCGCTCCGGTGTCGTCGTGCAATGTCCAGCCACGTCTACCCTGCTCCGACGGATCTGAGCGCTCCGTGGAGGTGTTTAGGGGGCACTCGGAGCTGAGTTTAGACCTGTCTGGCCTTGAAGCTGGGCGACGGTTCCCCTTCCGGCCCGAGCCAGGGCGGGTTGTCCTGGCCGCTTTTTTTTTTTTTTTTTTTCTTTTCCCAGCCCGCTTTACCCCATCCTCAGCGCCATCGCGCTGAGTGGTCAGCCGACCGGCCGGCTGACTGGCCTACTGCGGGTAGACAGGTAGACCTGTCGACCCGCTCGCATGCATTTTTTTTTTCATCATTTATTTATCTATTTGTACGTTTATTTATTTCCAAAAAACATTTATTTTTAATTTTTTTAACATTTATTTTTTCTCCTAACATGTAATTATTTCAACTTCTAATTTTTTTTTAATTTTTAAGAATTATTATTTTAATATTTTATACTTGAAAGTATTTCATTATATTCTTATTATCATTTATATTTTATTATCATATCATTAAATTATATATATTATTATATATTATATACATTACATTATTTCATTTTTGTATTATACATATTATAAATAAAATATATATTATATATTATATATCATTTTATATTTTCATTACATTTTATTTTATATTTTATAATATTTAATTATTATTTTAATTTTTTAAGTCATTCGATTTTTGCATTTATTTATTTAATTGATTTGCACTGTTTAATTTTTTTTCATTTTTTCGTGATTTAAATTTTTTTTATTTTTCACATTTAATACTTTTTATTGATCTATTTCTCAGAAAAAATTATTTTTATTTTTCGTTTTATTTACTTACCTCAGTACATTTTTAAATTTTTTTTAATTATTGTTTTTTTATTTTATTATTTACTTATCCCCCGGTTTTAATTATTTATTGCTTTATTTTTTTTGCTTTTTTGTTTATTTATTTATATATTTATTTATATATTTATTTATATATTTATTATATATATATATATATACTGGAATAAATAAATAATTTTTATTATGTTTCATATAAGATTTTATATTTTTATTTCATCGTTTTTTATTTATATATTTATTTATATACTTATTTTATCTATATATCGGAATAAATATATATATGTTTATAATAACAATATATATATTATATAATTATATATTATATTATATATCTCATCACAGGATTTAAATGTGCAAAGGGCCAGTCTGAACAAGTACTCAATCACAATGAACCTTTGAACTTCAGATCTCTCAGGTCCAAGGTGGAGGCACCACAATTTCACTGGGATAGTTTGGGTCTGGGTTTGTGGTAAGAATAAATTCTGTACTATTCTATAAAGGGGCAATGAGCAAACAGGTCAATTCATAGGGCTCTAATGGGGCAAAGAGCCATCCCGTCAAGCCATAGGGTGCTTTGTTGGAAAAGAGCCATCAGGTCAAGTCTCAGGGCACTAGGTGGGCAATGAAGCTTCGGATCAGCCCCTAGGGAGCTAAAGGGTGAGAAGTGTTATCTGGGCAACCTATGGAACTCGGGGCAAGGAGACATCTGATCAATCTATGCAGCTCCAGCAGCAATGAGCAAACAGCTCAATTCATAGGTATCTACTGAGGATAAGAGCCGTCAGGTCAACCAATAGGGTGCTAATGGGACAGAGCCTGCAGATCAAACCTTAGGGTGCTATTGGTGTAAAGAGCCAACAGTTCAAAACAGGGTGCTAAGGGGTAAAAGAGCCATCAGGTCCTTAAAGCTCTACTGGGACATTGAGCCATCATGTGAAACCTTAGGGCACTATGGAGGAAAGAACAATCGGATCAAGCCATACTGCGGTACAGGGAAAAAAGCCATCAGGTCAATCTATAGGGTGCGAAAAATAGAGCCATCAGGTCAACCCATAGCGTGATAAGGAAGAAGAGCTATCAGGACAAAATATAGTGCCTAACTGGGGTAATATGGCAAGCCTTCTTTCGTTAATGGGGTGAAGAGAAATCAGGTCAACTTATACCACTCTACAGGGGCAATATGCAGTCAGGTCAATCCTTCGGGCACTATGGTGGAAAAACCATCAGGTGTACTTCAGGGCGCTGTGTGTAAAAAGAGCCATTAAGTCCATTTTAGGGCAAATGGCGGAAAAGAGCAATCTGGTCTGCTTTAGGTCTCTATAGGGGAAAAGAGCCATCAGGTGAACCCTTAGGCTGCTATTTGGGCAGAGCCAACAGATCAAGCCAAATGGCCCTATAGGGATAAAGAGCCAACATGTCAATTATTAGGGCCCTACTGGGCCAATGAATCATCAGATCAATCCATTGAACTGAATTTGGGCAATGAGATATCAGGTCAACCGATAGAGTGCTATGGGTGTATAGAGCAATCAGGTCAAGCTATAGGGCACAATGGGGGAAAAGAGCCATCAGGTCAATCCACTGGGCGCAAAAGAATAGTGCCATCAGGTCAACCCATAAGGTTCAAGGTCGGCATAGAGCACAGGTCAACCCATAGTTCAGTAAGGGGAAAGAGCCATCATGTAAACCCCTATGGTGCATAACGGGGAAAAAGCCATCAGGTCCATGCATTGGGTGCTAAGAGAGAAAGGAGCTATCAGGTCAACCCATGTGGCTCTACAGGGGCAATGTGCTGCCAGGTAAACCCATAGTGTGCTCTGTTGGAAAAGACCCATCACGTCAACCCATAGGGCACTAAGGGAGAAAGGAGCAATCAGGTCAACCTATAGGAACATGATAGGACAATACGTCAGTATTTGTCAAGCTAATGTGGCAAAGAGCCATCAGGTCAACCTATACGGCTCTACAGGGGCAATGTGCAGTCAGGCTAACCCTTCAGGGTCTCATTGTGGAAAAGTCATCAGGTCAACTTCATGACGCTATGTGTGAAAAGAGCCTTTAGGTCAATTTTAGGGTGCTATGGTGGAAAAGAACAATCTGGTCAACATTAGGTAGCTATGGGGGGAAATAACCATTAGGTGAACCCTTTGGGTGCAAAGAAGAATAGAGCCATCAGTTCAACCCATAAGGCTCTAGCTGGGCAATGAGCCATCATGTAAATCCATAGTGCGCTCTGGTGGAAAAAAGCCATCAGTTCACTAGAGCTCAGAAGGGGAGACATCAGGTTAACCAATAGGGCGCTGAGAAAGGAGTTATCATTTCAACCAGTAGGGCCTTAAAGGGCCAGTGTGTCAAGCCTTGTTTAATTAATGGTGTTTAGAAGCATCAGGTCAACCCATACGACTACAGGGGTAATATACATTCGGGTCAAACATTAGGGCACTATGGTGGAAAAGAGCCATCAGGTCAACCCTTAGGGCGCTGTATGAGCAGAGCCAACAGATCAAGCCATATAGTTCTATAGGTGCAAAGAGCCAACATGCCAAGGGCTCTGCAGGGCAAATGAATTATCAGTTCAATCCATTGAACTGCATTGGGGTGAGATATCAGGCCAACCTTTAGGGCGCTAAGGTGGAAAAGAGCCATCAGGTCAATTCTGTAGGGCGTGAAGAATAGAGCTATCAGGTCTACCCTTAAGACTACCTGGGCAATGAGCAGTCAGGTCAACACATAGTGCACTATCAGTGAAAAGAGCAAACAAGTCAAACCCTAGGGCGCTAAGGGTGAAAGCTATCAGTTAAACCTATAAGGCCTTACTGGGCAATATGTCAAGCCTTGTTTTGCTAACGGTTTGAAGATCCATCAGGTCAACCCTTACAGCTCTACCTGTGCAATGAGCCGTCAGGTCATCCCATAGTGCGCTATGTAGGAAAAGAGCCTTTAGGTCAATTTTAGGGTGCTATGGTGGAAAAGAGCCATCAAGTCAACTTTAGGGCTCTATGAGGGAAAGAGCCATCAGGTCAACCCATCATGCGCTACAGGGGCAGAAGCAACATGAAAATTCATAGGGCTCTACTAGGCAAAAGAATCATCAGGTCAATCCATTGAACTGCATTTATGCAACGATATATCAGGTCAACCAATAGAGCGCTATGGGTGGATACAGCAATAAGGACAAGCTATTGGGCACTATGGGGGAAAAGATCCATCAGGAAAATCCATAGGGCCATAGGTGTAATTACACCATGCTGATGCATTTTGAAAAACCATCAGTGTTGCATTAACAACTGCAGGGTTCCTAACACCCTTACAATTGCTTGACCAACTGAAGTAGATACAAAAATCGGCTCTTAAGGAACCCAATAGCTCAATTTCTTGGGGTTCTAAAAATGCCCCTGGAAAATGCGAGATTATTCTGTCCCAATTGTTTGCATAGGACAATGAATTATTGCTCTGGCAACTATGAATGCCACTAGGGCATGGTAGTGCGTCTAGTGGGACTCCCACGAGGCATGTTGAGAAGGGGTTACCAGGTGTACTCATGGACAGACAGATGAAATCCTGTCCAGTTCTGCTAGCTAGGGTGATCCAAATGTTCTGTTTAGGTTGTGCCAGAGCCCATACTGACACCAATAGGCTTAGGCTTAAGACCATGAAAACCATAGTCTGTTCTATTGGATCAGAAGTGAGTCTGGGGGCTGCAGAGCCTGCAGGTGCATGTTTGCACAGAGTGAATGTGGGAAGGCTATCATTGCCATTTTAGAAGATGTGCTTGCCTTTTCAGATGTGGCAAGAGCTGTTGAGGTCCCCCAGGAGAACCCCAGTAGTTCTGCCACAGAATGCTTCATCTCTGAGCTCCCTCACATCCCCACAGACAATAGAGAGCTCAGCATGGAGGGACCCCTTCTGGGGGCTTCCACAATCCCCCAGGCTCCTGCCTGAGCTGCACTGTGGGTTGTTGCTGCTGCGCCCCATTGTGCCACCAGTGGGTGTGCAGTTCAGCCCACAGACAACCCCCCAGGTTATCACTACACTTCCCTCAGCCCAACCTACGCAGCCCATGGAGGAGGTGCAGGAAAGGCGGCCTCAGGGGGTTCAGGCCCACTCACCACTGTCACCAGGCTATGTCCCCTGCTGGGTGGCAGAAAAGGAAAATAGGGGCAGCAGCAAGCAGGCCAAGCACCCTGCTCCTGCTGGCAGCCCCTAGAAAGGGGAGAGCTCTCGGCACAAGCAGCCCACCAGCAGCACCCCAGCCAAGAAAAGAAAGCTGAAGAGAAAAAGGCCAAACTTTACCAGTGTCTGCTAGTTCTCGCAGTACCATACCCTTTCCCCACAAAAGTAGCAACACAGAAATCAGCTTGGGCACTCCTTACCACGTTCCTCTTTCAGGTACATATCCAGGCTTATTCTTATATCAGAATAATGTTGAAGGCACATGAGAAAGCCAGCAAGAGCTCTCTGCTCCGGGGTAGGTGCTAGCTCCTCAACGATAACATCATCACACAGTGGATCTCCTGATGGCACAGTCATCTTCTCAGCTTTGGACAGAAACTGAACACAACGTGAAGATTAAATTACTTCAGAACAACAGCAACATTAACCCCACAACACCCTTATTACTCACCTGAATCAATTCTGAGGTAGTTAGAAACAGATTTGGAGCCTGCACATTTTCCCTTTATCCACAGCAAAAAACAGTCCAAGTGGCAGAATGCTGGGACAGACAAGTTACAGAGCATGCTGCAACATAACAAGTTCCAACTTTCGAGTCCAATCACCTCTTATTCCACTGCCTTTGAAATTCACATCTGAGATCAGGAACAAGTCTGCATCTTGATACTGCCACAAGGATTATGATACGGATGTCCTTACATCCAACAATATAAGGTTATGGAGAAGAGCCACCCAGGTGTCATCTACAGAGGTGGAGAAGCAAAATTCAGGCCTGAGAATAAAAGAAAAGCTGTCTGCAGCAACATGTACTACTGAATAACTTTGAGCACTTGAAGTTCCAGAAGGCATTAAACAGCAGCTGAAGAGGACTCGTTTCATATTACTCATGGCAAAATACTGCTCTCAATCCTCTGATATTTAACAGATATAACATAATAATCCTATAACTATATATACATATATATATATATATAATAATCTGCCTGAACAAAGGATGCTAGCACATGAGGTTGACTTTGCACATTAGTATTCTGTCAGGAACAGCAGCTTTCATCAGTTGCCTCGTTTTAGAGTAGACATACAGAACAGCTCTAGGAAAAGCAGTTCTCAAGTAATTCTGAGTGGTCTTAGGAGCACCTACTCCTTTAGGTCTAAAGGAAAATTGTCCACAAGCTGCTTTTGGATCAGTTTTGCTTGGATGCTGGCAGCCAGCACGTCAGGAGGCATTGCATTTGTTTCTCACTGAACAGACGTCACAGTCCCACTGACCTTCCTCTTTAGCAAAGGCAGATCCAGATTTGTCTTGTGCAGTATTCCTGCTGGCTTTGAAACTTGCAGAACATTCAGTTATCGGAGGGCCATGTGTTTCCCACACAACTGGATCTGGGCTTTGGCATGAAGCACAGCTCTCTGCAGTTGCTTTCTCTGGAATAGGAACAACTTCCCTGTTAAGGGAGCTTCGTGAAGATGTTGTGCTCTCTGATAACACCCAACAGCATCAGACCCACAGCTGTCATCACACCACTGATGAGATGATTCACTAACCCTGGAGTTATCACATTTCATTTCTTGATTTTCATTATGTTAACAACAGTGTTTCAAATAAGAGAATGTAAATGTATTACACGGGTATTTGAAGAAAACCTAAGGAATGATCCCTACTCCTTTGTTATTTAAATGCGTGTTTAAGGTCTGAGGAAAAAATAAAAAAGAGTTAACAACAGGAATAATTCCAGATCTCCCCACACTGTACAAAACTCTGAGACCACTCTCTAAAGCCAGTCTAAGTCCAGAACCAAGAGGATGATAGCCAAGCTGATGGAAGCAGGACTCACACAGTCCTTAGAAAGGTTCCCTCCACATCTCTGAGTTCTGCTCCCACACTCAATTTCAGCAGATGTTCAGAGCAGATATTTTCACTGAGTTATGCAGCAGAGCGGGAAGAATGTCAGGGCAATGCTCGGATCACCGAGTACCGAGCGTAACAAAAACATCAGCTGAGATAACTGCTCTGTGCTGAACATAGGGACAAAGCTGTTTACCTTTAAAGCCTCCACTTGCTGACATAGCACTGGAAGAAAACACTGTGCATCTTCTGCCCACTGAGGGAGAGTTCTAGGAGAAAACTGGAAGAAAAAAAAAAGAGCTTATGGAGCTTGGAGTTGTTATCCAAACGTTACACCTCCTTGAAACTATACGGCTAAGGTACTGTGCAGCTGTCAGTTGGTGAGAACAAGAACTCCGTGGGGAATGGAGTGGAATGTTTTACTTCTGAATCTGCAGCTTGAAAGATATTTCCACAGGAAAGATCTTCCTCTTCAAGTTCTCCAAGTTCCTGCAGAACCACGTTCAGCATTTCATTACAGTTACTGTGGACACTGGCAGCTAGAAAATTAATGGAAATACAAGTCGTGATTGCAATTCTTGTTCAGAGCAAGAGGCTGTGTTCTGAACTCTGGTACAACAACTCACCAGGCTTCCATTACAGGAAGACAGAGATGTTGGTTTTTGTTCCATATTTAGTTATTTATTTTGCCAGCAAAGCCCCACGCCTGTTAAAATTAATGTAAGAGGACAGTTCACACAAGCATGAATTCCACTTGGAAACTATAAGCCTCACTAAGAAGTGTCAATGGTTTGTGAGACAGTTTGACCCGGTACCGTGACAATTGAGGCAGGGGACCCACGGGCCCACACCCCGGGGAAGGGGGAAAGGGAAAAAGGAGAAGGGAGATGGGCCTAGGAACAAAACAGCGGCAACGATCTGAGGAGGAAAGCTAATTTACTAAATAGATATCAGAAAGCAAAATAACACAATATAATACAATATAATTGGAATTAAAGCTAATAAATCAAATAAAATGAGCAAGAGAGAGTGTCCGATCAACCGAAGGCCTTACGCTAATGCTGAAGGCAACGGCTACAACAAACACCCACTGCTGAGCTCGGTCCCGAAGGGAAGAGAGAGTCCCGTGACCGCAGACAGTTTTTATCTTTCCCTCTGAGTGGAAACATGTAAAAATGCAAAGCATCGCAAAGTCCTCTGGGGAATGTAGTTTTTCCTCTCTTCTGAGACAGGCATATCCATAACTATGGATGATTCACAGAGCTGGAGCATTAACTCTTCAACTCCCAACACACTACATGATGTCATGATGTGGAATATCAGCAACACAACAAAAACCACAAAACCATGACAGTTGAGCAAGTGAGGGCATCTGCACAACTGAGAAAAGGATCTACTACTGCCTACAAGTTTTTGTTTTGAGGAGGCATTCCCATAGAAATGCCACCACTGACCTTGCTAGAGCATTTTTCTCCATTCCTTTGGCCACAGAGTGCAGGCACAGTTTGCTTTCACCTGGAGGGGCATTCAGTATACATGGAACCGTTTGTCCCAGGGGTGGAAACACAGCCCAACCATTTGCCATGGGTTGATCCAAACCACATTGGAATAGGGCAGTGCTCCCAAGCACCCACAGTACACTGATGACATTGTATGGGGAGTTACAGCAGAGGAAGCTTTTGAGAAAGAAGAGCAAATAATCCAAATTCTTCTGGGTGCAGGTTTTGCTATTAAGTGAAGCAAATGAAAGGACCGCACAGGAAATTCAATTCCTAGGAATAAAGTGGTGAGATGGATATCATCACATCCCAGCAGATAACAACATTGCTGCCATGTCTCCATCCACTGGTAAGGAAGAAATTAAATCATTTCTGGGCATAGCGGGCTTTTGGAGAGTGCATATTCCTAACTGTAGCCTCACTGAAGCCCTCTTTATCAGGTAAGAGAAGAAATACAATTTCTTGTATTTCTTGTATTCCCGGGCCATGAGCAGCAGCAGGATTTTGAGCAAATTGAGCAGGAGATTGCTCGTGCTGTGGCCATGGGGCCAGTGCGGATGGGACACAATGTAAAGAACATCTTCTACACTGCTGCTGGAGAGGAAGATTTCACTTGGAGCCTCAGGAGAGCCCTGAGCCCCTTGGATTCTGGAGTCTGGCGTACAGGGGTTCTGAAGAGCACTACACTCCAACTGAAAAGGAGATTTTAGTGGCACACAAAGGGGTTCGAGCTGCTTCTGAAGTATTTGGCACTGAGACACAGCTCCTCCTGGCACCTCGATTGCCAGTGCTGAGCTGGATGTTCAAAGGAAAGGTTTCCTCCACCCATCATGCTGCCGATGCCACCTGGAGTAAGTGGATTGCACTGCTTACACAGCGAGCTCGGATGGGGAACCTCAGCCATCCAGGAATCCTGGAGGTGATCATGGACTGACCTGAAGGTAAAATTTTGGAACATCACCGACAGAGGAGGTACCGCATGCTAAAGAGACCCCACCATATAATGAACTAACAGAAAATGAAGAGACATATGCCCTGTTCACTGATGGATCATGTCGTATTGTTGGGAAATCTGCTGTGTGGAGCCCCAACAGGAGTTGCAGAGGCCACTGAAGGAGAAGGAGAGTCAAGCCAATTTGCAGAGGTAAAAGCTGTCCAGCTGGCCTTAGATGTGGCTGAATGGGAGAGGTGGCCTGTGCTGTACCTTTATACTGACTCATGGATGGTGGCAAATGCTATATGGGGTGGGCTTGGTTCCATGCCTAGTGGGACAAGGGACCCACAGACCCATGGCCCGGGAAAGAGGAGGGGGGGAAAGGGAAATGGCAGGGAGATTGGCCTAAAACCAAACAGCAGAAAGAATCTGAGGAGGAAAACTAATTTAATAAATAAGATATCAAAATACAAAATAACACAGTATAATCGGTATCAAAGCTAACAAATCAAACAAAACGAGAGTGTCCAAAGCTGAAGGCCTTATTCTGAAGCTGAAGGCGAAGCGGTGAGGGAGCTCCCACAGCTGAGACAAGCAGCAAAAAGAGGAGGACTGCGGGACTTGAGTGCAGTTTGATCTTTCCCTCTGGGTGGAAAGCAGGAACACCAAGTCCTCTGGGGCATGGAAGTTGTTCTTCTCAGAGCCAGGTACCTGGAAAAATTCAGAAGTCCACAGAATTAGAGCATTTACTCTTTAACTCCCAGGGCCATACATGATGTTATCATGTGGAATACTGATAACAAAAATCCAAAAATCACAGAATTGAGAAGGGACCTTCAGAGATCATCTGGTCCAACCTCCTGCCAAAGCAGGCTCCTTAGACCAGGTTGCACAGGTAATCATAAAACCTTGACAGTTAGGGTTCAGGGTTTTGGGTTAGGATCATAGAATCCTAGAATCACCAAGGGTGGAAGAGACCTCCAAGACCATCCAGTCCAACCGTCCACCTATCACCAATAACTCTCAGTAACCCATGTTTCTCAGCACAATGTCTAAACATTCCTGTCCTGCTTCTCCTCACATTGTCTCTGCTCTTCTCCCTGGAGAGGACTGGGGTTTGATAATGTAATGGGATAATGGCTTGTGGGGGCCCATTATTCCCTGGCACGCTGATGTGCATCTACTTCATCATCGTCTTTGTCTGAGGGAACTGTACCCTCTGATATCAAAGCTGTGTCCAGGCTCCCTCTGCCCAGTGCCATAGACTGCTCTAGCTGCACAGGACTGAGCAGATTGTTCTGTGTGTGTGTGTACGTGTGAGGACTGAGCTGAAGGATGGGGCCATCAGTTCAGAGCTCAGCACTCAAGAACGAGGGCTCATCTCCAGGAAGGTTTCTCAGAGCAAAGCAGAAACCACAGGCAGCCCTGGCCACATCCTCCAAATGGAACCAAGTTCATGTCCTTAGTGCTTAGGATTAGGATTTGCATTAGGGCAAGGTTAAGTTGAGGGTTAGTATTAGGGGTAGGGACAGGGTTATGGTTAGGGTTTGGATTGGAATTTGTGTTAGGGTTAGGGTAGAGTTAGGGTTAGGGTTAAGTTTAGAATTGGGGCTGGGTTTAGGGATAGGATTAGGGTGAAGGTTGAGGTTCCTCTTGAGTTTAGAGCTGTGGTTAATATTGATATATATAGTTGGAATTGAAGGTAATCGATCAAATCAAGTGAGAGAGAGTGTCCAAAACCAAAGGCCTTACTCTAAAGCTGAAGGCGAGACCACGAGGGAACCTTCACTGCTGAGATGAACAGCAAAAGAGGAAGACGCCAGTACTTGCGTGCAGTTGGATCTTTGTCTTCGAGTGGAAAACATGAACGCCGTGTCCTCTGGGGCACAGAGTTGTTCTTTTCTGAGAAGCAGGGCTGCAGTCCCCGCAGCACAGCACTACTTGGTGAACATCCTGCGCAACCAGCGGTACAGTGCTGCACCCCTGGGCCTGGCGGGCAGCACATCTTCCAGCACTCTGAGGATCAGCAGTGTCTGCAGCACCAGGCAGCGCACAGCTGGCTCGCTGTCCTCCTTCAGGCTCTGCAGGGCTGCGAGGAGCGGAGCGGAGATGTGTCAGTGCCCCAGGGAGAGGAGCTGCGTCACCACCCCTGCCCCGCACGGCGCTTCTTGAGGAGGACTGCTCACCATTGCGGATGAACTCCACCTTCCGCGGGTTCTTATTCCTCAGCTGCTGCCCCAGGAGCCCTGCGCACACAACACTGTCAGCACTCACCTGGCAACATGGTGCCCAGGGGTGCCCATGGCGACCCAAAGGCATTCAGAATCCCCATAGTATCCCAAAAGTGCCTCCATCATCCCCAGGGACCCTATGGTGGTGCCTCAGTGACCCCCAGAGACCTCACACAGCACCCCGTGGACCCCAATAATACCCCAACAACACACAAGAAACCTCACGGTGCCCCAGTGACCCCCACCAACCCCAGTGGTGTCCCAGTGGCCACCACAGACCCTACGCAATGCCACAATGACCCCCATAATGCTCCAATGACCCACGGGGTGCCCCAACAACCCGCAAGGACCCCAATAGTTTCCCCATGACCCCCCAGGACCACCCCCTGCTCACTGACTCTGCAGCGTTTAACTGGGGGGGACAGAGGGAGGGGTCCCACTGGGACCGGGACTCACCCAGGAAGCGCACGGCCACCTCCCGCACGGATGCCTGGGGGCTGTGCAGGTATCTCACGCTCTGCTGCAGGTACTGCTCCACACCACTGCCCGCCTTCTGAACCTGCAGAGAGCACCAGGGTAGGGGTGGCACTCACAGAACACCACCCCCACCTTCTGCCAGAGCTGGGGGGTCACACAGTGGGGGAGGTGGGGGTTGAGGGGTGGGCATCTTTACCAGGCACTCAGCGATCTCCCATTTGTTTGCTGTGCTGGCCAGGCGTCGCAGTCGTTGCCAGCGCAGGAGCTCGGCAGCATGGGTCAGGGCTTCCTGAGCAGCCTAGGGAGCAGTGACACAGGGGATTGTCAGCAGGAGAGCATGGGGACCCCTCCCACAACCCCACCAGGGGGGGGGATCTGGGAGAACTTTTGTAACCTAAGTCTCTGCACTGGGCGTCGGGGGGTGGGGGATGTGGAGGGCTGAATGGGTGGGACGGTGGGGTGGTTGTTCCTGGTGACCACAGAGACCCTCCCCAGCCTTCGTGATGCAGTGAATCAAGTGACAGGCTGGGGTCACACGGGTTGACCCTGTGACCTCAGGAGCTGCCCCCACCTCTGCCACTCTGGGGATCTCCTCGTTCATGTGGAAGAATGAAAGCAAATTCATCTCCACGTGCGGTAGCAGCTGCCCCCCGTCCGGTACCACCAGCAGCTGTGCAAACAGCTCCATGGAGAACCAGCGCAGCTCTGCATTGCCCTGGGGATGGACAGGGACACAGGGGGTTGGTATGGAGCAATGCAAGAGGAGGGGGTTGGGTGGTCCAGTCTCTGTTGCCCTATGTGCTTCACCTCATTGAAGCAGGATGTCAGGTGCACCGACAGCTGTCTGAGCGCGTCCTGCACGTGGCCAGGGTGCTGAGCCATGATGTCGAGCAGCAGCTGCGTGGCCTGCAGCTTGACGTTGGCCCGCTTGTCCTGCAGCCACGTCAGCACGTCGGGCAGCAGCAGATGCATCCTCCCGGCATAAAGGTTCTGCAGCCTATGCAGCGCCGGCTCCCGGCTCTCAGGCTGCTCTCTGTGGATGCTTTTCCTGAAGATATTCTCAGCGGATTCGTTCTCCTTTTGGAGCTCCCGGCAGCTGTGTAGCTGTAATGCACAGAGGTGAGCGAGCAGCAGGGAGAGAGGGAGCTTAGCCCCCATCCCCCAGAGGGGACCCCCATGTCATTCCAGTGCCCACCTCCGTGTAGAACACCATGGCGGGGACCTCCCTCCAGTGCAGCTGGTGGTACTGCAGCAGCTCCTGCACGTGGCTGAAGATCTGCATGGACTGACCCTGGCAGTTCCTCACCATCAATCTGCGGGAAGGGGTGGGAGTTGAGCCCAGGTGGGAATCTGACCACACCAGTACTGTGCTGGGGTGAGACCAGAGCAGCCCATCTCACCCCACAGCGTGGCTCTTCCTATCGCCCACAGCACCTCGACACCCCCTGCATGGTGCCCATGTTGTTCCCTATTGCAGGAGGACTGCAAGTAGGTGCAGTGCAGTGTGGGGCAGTGTGGGGCAGAGTGTGGGAGGGCCTTGGGGCCGCATCTGGTGAGGGTGCGCAGGCCATCCCACCATGTGTCAGCACCCAGCAGCCGTCCCCACAGCTCGTGTCTCCCCATGGTGTGCACCAGGTGGCCCATATTGGCGCACTGCAGCAATTTGTGCATCACCTTCACCAGAATCCTGCATGGAAATGGGGCAGCACATGTGGGGTCAGGGCTCAGCGTGAGGTCAGCATGGGTCGTGCCGTGGGGTTTGCGGTGAGTACGGCGGTGGTACCTGATGGCAGAGGTGGGTGCGGATGGGCAGATCGGCTTCTCCATGATGGCGGTGACCTCCAGTGGTGTGAGCCCCTGGGACGACACCATCTGGAAGATGAGTGCCACGAAGAGCTCCGGGAAAAACAAGCGCACCTGGGGGTCATACTGCGAGTGCTGCAGGACCTTGTGCAGTGCCATGACCGCCTGTGGAAAGCACCCGGGCAGTGCTCAGCACCACACTGCTCCCTCGGGGTTGTCAGGGGGAAGATGGGTGAGAAAAGGGGAAGGGGGCCCCCCGGGGACCCCCAAACTCACAGCCAGGGAAAGGGTGCCAATCTCAGTCTTCTGGACCAGTGGTGCCATCTCCAGCAGCCACAGCAGCTTCTGCACCATCTGTGGCACAATATCTGCCAAGGACAATACCATCTTCCACATCTTCCATGTGTCCCTGCGGTACAGAGCCATCCTCAGAGGGGGCCACATTGTGAGGGGGCTGGCGGTCTCTCTATATGTGCCGGGGGTCCTTCTATGTGTGGGCTGAGGATCTCTCTCTGTGTTGGGTGGGAGTCCCTATCCACATGGGGTGGAGATCTCTGTCCAAGTCGGGATGGGGGCCTCTCTCCACATGGGAGGGGAGGGCAACTCACTTACTGCAGGTGGGGGAGCAGCGCAGCAGGCTCAGTGTCACTGCACGAGAATCAGAGAGAGCCAGCCAGAGCAAGGCACACTTGATGATCATATGCGGCCGCTCCTCCGTGATCAGCTTCCTCCTCCTGTGGATGGCTGTCACAATCCGCTGCACCTGGATGGGACACAGAGACAGCAGAGCTTTTGGGCTGCCCCAAGTGTGGCCAAGCGCCCTCAAGTCCTGAATCAGACCAGTGCTGTCTGGGACAGCCCAACCCAACGCTGCCTTCCTGAACCCAACGCTAACCAATAGCAGCCAACCCAACCCTAACCACCAGTGCTCCACCCAACCCAACCCTACATGGCCTTCCTGCACCCAACCAATCCAACCCCAATCCCACCCCACCACTGGCTCAGCATCCCAGCAAGCAGCTGCCAGTTGCTCACATTATTAGGTGTAGGCTTGAAATTGTATAACAGCATGGCACCCATCATGGTGGCAGCCACCTGCGTGTTGTAGGTGCTGCAGTCCCTCATGCCCTGCAGTGCCATGAGGATGAGGTCGGTGTTCTCCGAAGAGTGGAAGTACTCTGCAAAGCGCTGTGGGGGAATAAACACAGAGGGGGGGAAGGGATGTCAGATTTGTTTCCCCCCATTCCCACAGACTCCTCGGTCATGAATCCCACTGTGACGAGCCCTCCTCACCAGCACAATGTCCTTGGTGCTGGTGGAGAAGGAGAACTCATAGTCATCTTCACACTCCTTGAGTTCCTTCTGCTCCTCCTGCGGTGCTTCCCAGCCTGGAAAGGAGAGCAAGCCATGGGTGAGTGATCACTGAGTGCCCCCACCCCGAGCACGGGGCCGTGGGGCACAGCTCCTCGACCCCACGAGCTTCTGCTCCTTTGCTGCTCGGTGCAGCAGCCAACGCAGTGCTGCCCCCGCTCGCATCGCCTTACGGGCTCTCCCCAGGATGAATGTGTAGAGGTGATGGAGAGCGCTGAGAGCAGAGTGGCGTGTCCTGTCCTCCTGGGAGGGGCAGCACAGCACCAGGCTTCCCACCAGCTGCCCCAGCACGGGCACGTGGAGCTCTTCGTAGCGGGCCAAGCTGATTTGTCCCAGGCAGTGACAGGGCTGTGTGCAGAGAGCGCGATGCTGAGTGCACCCCTCTCTCATAGGTGGGAGTGGAGTGGGCAGAGCGGGGAAAAGGAGGGATGAAGACCCCCACGTCAGGGGTGTTGGCCCCTTACCCCGGCCTTGCAGAACTGCACCAGCGATTGGCTCAGCTTCCAGATGCGCCCCACTGCCCTCCGCCGCACAGCCACACTCTGAGAGTAGGTGAAGGGCAGCAGCACCTGTGGGAAGAGGAGATGCTGCTCTGCCCTGCAGCCCCCCCGGCTCACTCCTGAAGGTGAGGGGGGAGAGGGGGGAAAGAACAGCTTTCCTCTGTGCAGCCCCTGCGGGCAGAGCCCACCTTGAAGACACTCTGCAGCTCCTCACCGACAGTGGCTGTGGGGTGGACGAACACCAGCGTGTACAGCATTTGGTCCAGAGCAGTCAAGGTCTGTGGGAGGGATGGAAGAGGAGAGTAATAAGGGAAGAGAGGTGGAGGGGTAGGCACGGCGAGACCCCCTCCTGCAAGGCAGGGGGGTCCTGCAGCTTCCAGGCACCCACTCTTGTATAAAGGCTGACGTCCAGGTCCTGCTCCGAGGGAAGCAGGAGGATGCTCTGGAAGCACGTGTTGAGCAGAGAGATCCTGTCCTCCAGCACCGCCTCCACCGGGTTGCAAAAACGGAGAGTGCAACGCTAGGAGCACTGTGCTACAGGACAGGGAGGGGATCCCCCCATGGGCAGCACTCCACGGAGTGGGGGGGAAAGAGGGGAGGAACCCCCTCTTCTACAGAGATGTATGAGATGTATGGATCTCTAGATATATGGGGCTGAGGGATTCTGAGAGCTGCTGTGGTGGGGGTGGGTTGGGGTGCTGTAGGTTTGAGTAGGGGTTAGGGTTAGGGATAGGGTTAGGGTTAAGGTTAGGGTCAGGGTTAGGGTTAGGGTTAGGGTTAGGGATAGGGTTAGGGTTAGGGATAGGGTTAGGGATAGGGTTAGGGTTAGGGTTAGGGTTAGAGTTAGGGTTAGGGTTAGGGTTAGGGTTAGGGTTAGGGTTAGGGTTAGGGTTAGGGTTAAGGTTATGGATAGGGTTAGGGTTAGGGTTAGGGTTAGGGATAGGGTTAAGGTTAGGGATAGGGTTAGGGTTAGGGTTAGGGATAGGGTTAGGGTTAGGGTTAGGGTTAGGGTTAGGGTTAGGGATAGGGTAAAGGGAAGGGTAAGGGTTAGGTTCAGCATCAGATCCAAGACCAAGCAGGGCTGCAAGATGTCCTCTGTTTGTTGGCCAGTCTCAGTAGGGGAGAGTAGTGGCCCAGTACCAGTAGGACCAGCCTCTGATGCTGTGGGGCCATGCAGACATTGTGGGGCTGCCCTGGTACAGAACAGTACCTGAGGGCGGTGATGGCGGCCATGGCTTGCTGCCTCAGTTCAGAGCACAGCTTTCCCCGTGGCTCCTCTGACAGCAGCTCCTGTACAGCACAGAGGGATGGCACCGGGCACCCAGTGCTCCCAGCACTGGGAGGACTGGAGCCGACAAATCCCCCCCCCTCGTGCACCCACCACCCCTCACCATGATGTTCTCCACGAGTTCATTACGGTGACAGAAGACGCGCAGTCCCTGCGCTGTGTTCTCCTCCACCGCTGTGTCACAGAGGGTGCAGATGCTCTGCAGGAACAGCAGCTTCTGCTCCTCGTCCTGCAGCCACCAGAGAGTGAGAGGGGCCTGGGGGGCACAGCTCTCCTGCAGCTGCAGGGGGTTTGGGGGGGATGGAGCACCACTGTGATGCCAGTGGCCGCTATCACCTTCTCTGTGCTCTGGACAAAGGCCTCAATGGTGTTTCCTGCACAACACTTGGCAGTGTCCACTGGCAGCACGGAAGCGTCGGAGCTTAGAGCTGGAACTGGGCGTAGGGGCTGGCATGGTGGGGTCAATGTTGGGGTGAGATTGGAATTCAGGTTGGATTTCAGGTTGTGCTTAGTGTTAGCAGTAAAGTCGGGGTTGGGGTTAGGATTAAGGTTCAGGGTCAGGGTTGGGGAAAAGGAGCCCAAAGCAGAGCGAGGAGAGGAGGGGACTCTTCCCTCTGCCATCCCGTGCAGCCCTGGCACCGTGCAGAGGCTGCTCCCTCCTCCTATAACCCTGCGGGGACCCTCGCTCACTGGATGGCACAGGCATGGAGTCCTGCAGGGTCCTGCACTTTTCCTCAGCCTCCGAGGGGCAGGGGGGGGGATCTCTCCTCCATTGCACACGATGAGGGCTGAGCTTGGGCACAGGACAGTGCTTGGGTGGCCAGGGGCAAAGGGAAACACTGTGGATCGCTTCAAGCAGAGTCTCTCCAAGCTCTGCTGGCTTGCTTCCGTGCTGTCCCACCCGGGGGGGGGGGGGGAAAGAGGATTAGATGGACCCCACTGTGACACACTGCCACGCCCCTCTCAGCTCTGCTCAGGGCTGCTCAATCGCACATTCTGCATTGGGGAATGGAGACGTTATTATAATTAGTGTTACATCCTTCCAAAGGTGGGCAACAGAAGCATCAATCTCACACATCGGGAACGCGTGCTTCACATCGGGGCTGAGCTGCTCCAGGAGCAGGGTCAGGGTTTCCCTGATGAGTTCCACAGCAGAAGTTGGGGTTAGCATTATGAATGGGGTTGGAGTTAGGATTGGGGTTGCAGATGGGGTTACGGTTAGGGTTAGGATTTGGGTTAAGGTTACTCTTGAGTTTGGAGTTGTGGTTAGTATTAGTGTTGGTGTCTGGGTTGGACTATAGGGTAAGGGTTAGAATTGGTGTTAGGGCTAGGGTCTGTGTTAGGCTTAAAGTTAGGGTTAATGTCAGAAATATGTCTGCATTAATTTCAGGAGTCAGGATCTCTGGTAAGGAAATGCTGAATTCCCAATGCCAGTGGCGGGCATCCTGCGAACAGGAGCGCACACAAAGACAACGTTATATCTTTTATACCTTACACTTCTCTTTCCTCCCTGGGTTCCTCATTGGCTGAGGACTTCAGATTCACCATCTTCCCAGCAATGAATCAAACATACACACGCTGACCCAACGTCAGTGGCTGCTGGCTAAACATGTGCATCGCTCCTAAGTTGCTTCTTCTGTCTTCTTCACACAGATCTTGTCTGTCCACTGCCAACATTGAGTAGTTTCCCCTGGCAAGGACTTTTGATTGCTAACAGCGTTATCACTGCTTGGGAGTGGGCATCCGGCTCATTCCGGGTGGCGGCACAGACAAGAGCTGCGTTCTTTGTACCCATAATTACTCCAACTCCTTTATTTCTTATCTCTATAATTACTTCACTATCTGCTGAGGGTGAGTCAATGTGGAATGCTCATCTGAAGGACGAGTGATGAAGACAATCAGAGGATCCCCACCCCCGATAAAGTCAAAAGACCCCGACAAAGACTGTCAGTACCGATAAAGGCCACTAGATGACAGCAGAGACCATGAAATAAAAAACTTCTCTTCATGCAGAAATTACATTTCTACATTTCCCCCCTTTTCTTTTTGTTCTCCACCATTGATTTCTGCACTTCCTTTTCTAATTATGTATATATATTTTTTAAGTATGTATATATATAATCATTTTCCTCTTCTTCACTTTCTTCATTCCCTCTCTCCTTCAATATCATCATATTTCCCGAATATGATGGTGGATCCACTGGTGTTTGCTTCAGTAGTGCTGTCTACATTAATTGCTGTACCAGTGCCCTCACATAGGGAATAATAAAGCATGTGATGGCCACCAGGACTCCTGCTCCTGTAATCAAGGAAGTAAATATGGATACTATCATCCCTTTCCATTTACCAAACCAGGACTCCAACCCTCCAATGACCACCCCTATTGAGCCCCATGCCCCAGTATCACCTCCTGCACCTGTGCAGGCAGTGGGGTGGGTGTCTATGGGGACATTGTGTGGGCACCGTGGAGAGTTATCTACCTCTGAACTTTCTGCCATCTCGTCAGCAAGGGTAGGAGCCCTTGTCATGCCTCAGCTACTGTGCCATGGGATATTTCCCTTCTTGAGGGTGACTCTTTTCTGTAAGAGTGACCATCGTCTCTTCTGGCGTGTCACTATGATATGTCACTGGGCCATGGAGCTTCTGAAGTTCTTCCTTCAACTGTGATGAAGACAGGCTGCTCCTTTGGCTGAGGTAGGCGACCCAAGGTGCCACAGTTTGAGCTCAGGTGACCCCTCTCTTAAGAAGATGGGTCAAATCTTTAACCCACCCCATGAAGTGGCAATGTTATCTCTCCCGTATCTTGGCTGTTTGAGTTACTGGCTCTACTGCCCGCAATGCACAATAGGCAGCCAAGAATTGGTTCTCAACCATACTGTATCTCTTTTCTGCTCTGCTCCAGACCTGTGACCAAAACCTGATCAGGGTTCAAACAGAACTCTGGCGTTGCCACAGGTTCCAACTGAAGCTGTCTGGAGTGGCATGAGCACCCAATTCAGGCGGGAGGGTAGGATCAAATCCAGCCAACACCTGAGCTTATTTAACAGTCAGCTTTGCCTGTTGGACAGCCTGCTGCTTTGTTCTTTCCTGGTCCCATAATTGCCCCTTTTTCATAAGTCTATATATTGGCCTCAGAAGCTGCACTAAATGAGGTCTAAACACCAATATCCCAGTATACCTAAGAATGCCGGGAGCTGCTTTGGTGTCACAGGGATTGGGAATGCCTGAACCTTATCTGTGATAGCATTGGGTAGTACTTTGGTCTTTCCTGACCAAACTACCCCCAGGAATTTCACAGCTAGGCTCGGACCCTGCACCTTCCGAGGGTCTATAGCCCATCCTTTTCCCTGCAGGTAGGTGGCCAGTGAATCTACTGCCTGTCCTAATGCCTCCAGTGAGTCAGACATACACACAAGATCATCAAGAGAATGATATCAGTTAACACTACAAGGCTTTGCCCAATTGCCCGGTCACTCACCACCAGGTTATGACAGTAAGTTGGTGAATGCACATACCCCTGTGGCAGGATCTGCGTGGCCTACTGTCTGCCTCCCCATGTCAATGCCAATTGGTCCTGTGATTCTTCAGCAGTGGGAATACCAAAGAATGCATTTGCCAAGTCTAGGACACAACGGGATGTTTTTACTTCAGACTGCTCCCTCTAATTTTGCTAACTAAGAGGAATAGACAAAAAATCAGGTGCATCTGGAGGTGCCCGTTTTGGGGCGGTTAGTGGGGATGAGAGTAGATAGAATGGGGTGAGGGAAGTACAGGTGAGATGTGACTTCTAACTACTGCTAGTTCCAACTCCACAATAAAAGGGAGTAAAGGAATTAAAGGGGAATAAAACCCCCTTCTTTAAAACAGTAACAAAGATGCTTCTGCCTAATTCTTCCCCCAGGCTTGGAGGTAAAAGTACTAATGTCTCCCAGTCTTTTCTTTCAGTCTTACCTAAAAATATTACATGAAAACATGGACGTTTATTTCTACATGATGAGTGCCTACTTTGGAAAGTAGCTGCATCACTTGCATGCATAGAAGATGCACAGAAAAGAAGAAACACATTGTGACTGCTGGTGTGTCACTGTAAAAAAAAATACAAAATTAAACAGAAAAGGATGAAGAATATTTCATTTTTTTCTTTTTTTTCCCCCATAGCTTCTTTTACAACACGTGCTCTGTGCTCACACACTTAGGTTCGGCTGCTGAGCCAGTGTGCAAGAGCAGGCAGGAGGAGCCTGCTGGCCCACAGTGACTCTGGTCGATGACACTGGATGAGCAGGGGACAGAAATTACCTGGCATGCCAGTTGCTTGAGCTGCCTGTGTTCCTTTGTCCAAGACTGGCAGTGTGGGATGGCTGCCTTCCTGCAGTGCCTCCTTCTGTGCAGTATGTTGGTCAGCCCCTTTTAGAAGGAAAGTAGGACGGTAGGACTGGATGTGATGCATTCTCATTAGGAACTGAGCTGCTCCAATCCAGAGCTCAAGCAAAGTCTGCTGGCCCCAGCCCTCCAAATCTGCCTGCCACAACCTCCGTTGCCCAAGGACATTTGAGCACTCTCAGGAATTGGAGGGTGCCGGCCCTCTCACCCCTCCTGAGGAATCAGCTCCTGTGCAAGGCCTTCACACACTGTGCTGTGAGCGTCTCCAACCAGATCATCTCTGGCACTCACCAGAGCCTTCAAGGCATTACCCAGGTCACACCTGGGTCTCCAGAAACTGTTACAGGAGTTGCACTCCTGCCACCTTGTCCCAAAAGAATCATGCTGCTGCCCCCTCCAACATTCTCTGGTTCAAGCCCTGACTTCTGCTTTCAGTCTGACTGTCTTTCATTCTCTTTTATTTGCAGTTGTTGTGATTATCAGCTCAAGCTGAGGGTCTCCGAGGAGGAACCTCGTTACCTTCAATCCTATAGTTTTTATGAGTTGCTATTAGCCAATCCTTACACAGTTCCAACTCAAACTGTCCTTTTTAACCAATTTTCTGCGTCCGCTGTCTCTCCCTCCATCATCCATCCTGTCATGGTTTTATGATTTTTGGTACTGGTATTCCACATCATAACATCATGTAGTGCATTTGGAGTTAAAGAGTTAATGCTCCAGCTCCATGGATCATCGATAGTTCCAGGTATACCTGTCTCAAAAGAGAAGAACTCCATTCCCCAGAGGACTTTACAATGCTTTGCGTTCTTACGTGTTTATGCTCAGGGGGAAAGATAAAAACTGTCTGCGGTCACGGGACACTCTCTTTTCTTTGGGATCGACTCAGCAGTGGGTGCTCACTGCCGTTCACCTTCAGCATTAGCATAAGGCCTTCGGTTGATTGGACACTCTCTCTTGCTCATTTTATTTGATTTATTAGCTTTAATTCCAATTATATTGTATTATATTGTGTTATTTTGCTTTCTGATATCTATTTAGTAAATTAGCTTTCTTTCTCAGATCGTTGCTGCTGTTTTGTTTCTAGGCCCATCTCTCTTTTCCCTTTCCCCCTTCCCTTTTCCTGGGGCGTGGGTCGGTGGGTCTCCTGCACCAATCGTCACGGAACCGGGCCAAACCTGCCCATAAACTGTTGACACATCCATCCCTCCATCCATCCAGTTCTAGGTGGTGCTTCTTGGGCAGCATCTTCCCAGAACAGGCAGTACTAGTCCAGCTGCTGCTATGCAGATATTATTCCGTCATTCTTGATGTCTCTTGTGACTTATCCAGTTCAATCCTGTTCCTCGCTGTTAATAGTAGTGAGGGGAAAGCTACGTTTCCGTACAACCTAAGGCCTCAGTTACTGTAGTCACAAGTGCTAAGCCTCTTCCTACAGTATAACCCCAGGACTGCCCTGTCCCAGGTGCAGAATCTATCAGTTGCTCCTGTCAAATTTCCTAAGTTGGGCGATTGCCATCTGATTTGACAAGATATCTTTGCAAGGCCTCTACTCTTGAGGATGTGTGATCCCCATCATGATTAAACTGATGAACCTGACAATGATCAGGATTACCAAGACAGTCTACTTGTTGCAAACTAGGTTTGCAGCAGTTGTCCCAGGGTTAACCCAGAGTGTCGTGGGGAAGCATACACATGTTCAATGTGAACAAGCTTCGATTTATTGTTGGTTACATATCTGCTTATATAGTTATTCGGTTGCTAAAATTAGGTTAATAGCACACAATCTTTTAGCTACGCGATTGGTTAAAGCAAGCTTACATAAAAGCTATAGTGATTAATAATCACACGGTTTACATTGTTTAGTAGTTTCTATAACATCCAATTCCTTAGATTAGGTTTCCATAACATTCAGTTCTCTCACAACATTCAGTTCCTCAGATAATGTCCAGTTCCATTGAAATCAGATCCAGCCGTCTTGGCTTCTGTTAGTAAGTATTGTTTCTCGTAAACTTTGCACGCAACATTGCTCTATCACTAAAAACCATTATTCTTACCCATGCTCCATATCCTAAGACCATTATTCTTACCCAGATTTATTACATCCCTGACATTTCCCCTGTTTTTCTTTTAAAGTAATATAGTCATGTCCTCCCTGTTCTATCAGCCAATTTTGGAAAATATATCGGTTGAAGTGGCCAGATTTACTTTAGGCGTAGCAAGTCGCATAGTACAGCTTACTACTAAGCGAGCTATGATTATAATCAAAATAATAATTAACACTCATTTTATTCCTTCCTTTAACAAGTCGTAGAGCCAGGATGAAAGGCCTGGAAAGATTGATCGAAACCATTCATCAATTGGGTTGTGATCTTTGGTTACCTGACTTGTGTGATTGAGCAACCAGTGGATCTGATTTTGAATAGACTGACTATTATCTGACAGGTTAAAACTACACATACCCTCAAAATCTTTACACCCGTGCCCCTGTGCTAGTAATAAGAAATCAATGGCAGCGCGATTTTGCAGTACAGTGTGTCTCAAGCTTATTCATATCTTCCAACATTTCTTCAAGAATTAATGATGTAATATTGCTCTGTTTAACAGTCCAACAAGCTAGTCTCTCGATTTGGGTTAAGGCTTGGGCTGCTGCTACACCTGGAACCAGGAAAGAAGCGAAGACGTTTGCTGTTGTTGTCCATAATTTTATCTTGTCCGAGCACTCAGTTGTCAGTGCTGAAGCTGCTCTTCGATGTCGATGACTAGTGCTATTGGTTAGCCGTTTCCCGAGCGACATACAACCGTAGCATGAGTATTTGACCGACAGTTATTATACCATACATCTGACTTACAGTCTTTACGAAAATAGCCATTTCGTCCGCACTTAAAGCAACGTTGAGGACGCGGGGTTGTAGACGCCGCTTTACTCTCGGCTTGCTGCAACAGCGGTCCAAAGGCAGCAAACACCCGATCCTGGACTCCAGCCAGCTTTTCACCTATATCTTGAACAACAGAGCTTAACATCGCTTGAGTGGGGGTAGGCACTCGGCTCATACATTCTAACATTTCTTCGACAGTGGCATTTAAAGGGAGAGTGGCAAGAATTGCTTTTGTAGCTTGATTACTATTTTCTAATAGACACTGGCGTAACAAAGACTGTTTCATCCAATCAGGTACATCTGCATGTGACAACGCTTCAGTTATCTTATCAACAAAGTTAGCAAAAGATTCTTCCCGACCTTGTTTAATTGTCAAATAAGATGGAGTAGGTTTCGAAGATCGAACCATATTATACGCATCTCGCGCTAGATTCATACTTTCCATACAGATTTCTGGCCCCATTTGAACCTGCATCTCTGGTCTAGAGAACATATTACTACCCGTCAATTGGTCAGCTGTCACTTGGTACAATGGATCATGCATATCCCGTGGCGCGTTAGCACTCAATTCACATAAGCAGCGCCAATGGGATTGCCACATCATTTGTTCTGACGGCTTCATAATCATTCTCATAATTGTTTTTATATCCTCTGGAACAAGTACACTGCTAGACCACAAATAAGTTAATAATTGACAAGCCGGTTCACTATGTAACCCATGTTCTGACACTGTGGAACGCAATTGAAATAGCATTTTCCAACCAAGAGGAACATGAACCCCTTGAGCTCCACCATCTGCTGTGGGCTCGTACCGAATGGGAAAAGCCTGACCAATTATTTCAGCCACATCAGAGTGACCTTGCTCCACAGCTTGTCGAGCAATTTCTGCCCAGTGAGGTCGCGCAAGGGAACCTGCAGTGGGTCCACTTTTACGCGCTCTGCCGCCCGAAAGCGACGGTGGAGGAGGTAATGGCGGTGGTGGTGGGAGATCCCCGTTTCCCTCCTCTGGGGGAAACAGATCAGGTTCTGCCTCCGGGTCCTCAGCTGTTGGTGCAGTAGGCAGCACCGCTGATACCCGTACAGGGACAGGGATCCCTAGGGACGGCTGAGGGGGATCTTCAATTCGACCAGTCGCAGCGGCAGCTCCGCCATGCAACTGAGCAACTGCTTGCCCTGCTACCTCCTGCTCAATCTTATGCCGCTTTATACAATTAATAATTTCCCGCCAAGGCTTCATCAGCTTTTTCGCCTCCTTTCTGTCATCAATAACATGATCCCACAGCACGTCACCTAAGGTACGCCACTGATCAATATTAAACAATGTCCCTGCATGCAAGAAAACTCCCACTGTCCGCCCATAATCCAAAATATTTGGCACTGCTTTAAGGGTGCCAGCACTAATTCCCCGCTTTTCTAAAAAGCATGATAAAAGATTTTGGGCTACCTCTCGCTCCATCCGTTCTGTTCCGCAGGAACAAAGGTACTCTGAGGAGGAGAAATTGCGCTGGCCAGTCGCTTAGCCCCTGGATCCCGTGCCGGTCTCGCTATGCGGTCAACCGAAGCTACGCTGCTTTTCCGCTTTTCGCAGCTGTGCCAGTACCGCTGTGCGGTCAACCGGTCCTACGTAGCTTCTCTGCTGCAAAGCAGCAGAGGCTTTGGTCCAAAACCTACGCACTCAGGGTCCCTGTTCGGGCGCCAGATGTTGCAAACTAGGTTTGCAGCAGTTGTCCCAGGGTTAACCCAGAGTGTCGTGGGGAAGCATACACATGTTCAATGTGAACAAGCTTCGATTTATTGTTGGTTACATATCTGCTTATATAGTTATTCGGTTGCTAAAATTAGGTTAATAGCACACAATCTTTTAGCTACGCGATTGGTTAAAGCAAGCTTACATAAAAGCTATAGTGATTAATAATCACACGGTTTACATTGTTTAGTAGTTTCTATAACATCCAATTCCTAAGATTAGGTTTCCATAACATTCAGTTCTCTCACAACATTCAGTTCCTCAGATAATGTCCAGTTCCATTGAAATCAGATCCAGCCGTCTTGGCTTCTGTTAGTAAGTATTGTTTCTCGTAAACTTTGCACGCAACATTGCTCTATCACTAAAAACCATTATTCTTACCCATGCTCCATATCCTAAGACCATTATTCTTACCCAGATTTATTACATCCCTGACATCTACTGGAGGGGATGATCAAATTGGCTTCCTCCCAACGTGCATCATCCAATATTTCAGCTATGAAAGGATGTCCTCTTGCTCTATGTGACAGCAGGAAGACCGTCCCCCAGCCCCACAGTGCTGGGATGGGAGCTTGGTACTCCTAAGCTGCACGGACACAACTCTGGACCAAAAGACATGCAGCAACTTATGGACACTGCTGGACAAATTGGGCCATGGACTCTTTGTGAATCCATAAACGTGATCGTTTATTGATTGAGTGCAACCAAAGAAGACTTGGAGTGCCAAGTTGGGCGGCACTCGGAGCGCTGCCCTGTAACACACTGCAGCCGCTGCCTTCTGCTGCTCCTCCCATCAGTCCTTCAGCTGCAGCTTCTGCATTGCCTCCACCAGGTTGTACACAGTGGACTAGAGAGAAACAAAGCACGTGTAGAAATAGGACAGAAACCATCTCAGGAGATCTCATGAAGTCTGATGGGTAAACCTTCCAGAATGTCCCCATGCGGAACAGCACGTTCCCGTCATTCGGGTTGCTGACGTTCCCTTCCAGAACATGTTGCCTAGGATAAATTTTGTGCCCTGCGCTGGAACAGTTTCAAAGGTTGCAGTCCCTGACGACGCAAGCTTCTTTGTAACAGCAAAACCCTCTGGCCATTACCAACTGCATCCTTCTCGAGCCAGAGGAAGTGTGAAGAAGTTTCCATGGGGTGCTATGTCTCCCAATGGGGTGCTAAGGGTCCCTAGTGGTGCCTATGGCTCCCAATACGGTGCTAAGGCTCCCAATGGGTCTCTATCACAGATTCACAGAATCACAGAATTGTAGGGGTTGGAAGGGACACCTGATGATCATGGTGTCCAATCCTCATGCAATGCAGCTCCCCAGCCCAAGTTAGACAGGGATCTGCTGTGCGTTTTGTCCTGAGGAGCCCAGAACTGGACACAGTCATCCAGGTACAGCCTCACCAGGGCTGAGTAGAGGGGGAGAATCACCTCCCTCAACATCCTGTCCACGCTCTTAATGCCCCGCAGGATCCCACTGGCCTTCTTGGCCACCAGACACCCAGGTCCCTCTCCTCAGAGTTCCTCTCCAGCAGCTCATCCCCCAACCTGTATCGGTGCACATACTTATTCCTCTCCAGGTGCAAGACTCTATGCTTACTCTTGTTAAACCTTATCCGGTTCCTCTCTGCCCAACTCTGCAGCCTGTCCAGGTCTTGCTGATTGGCAGCACAGCCTTCCAGCGTGTCAGCAGCTCCTTACAGCTTTGTACCATCAGCAAAACCGCTGAGGGTGGACTCTATCCCTCATCAAGGTCACTGATGAAGATGCTGAACAGGTCTGGACCCATCACGGACCCCTGAGGAACACTACTAAGTGCAGGCCTCCAATTGGACTCTGTGCTGCCAAACACAGCCCTCTGAGCTCTGCCAGTCAGACAGTTCTCAACTCACCTCACTGTCCACTCATCTATTCCACATTTCCTCAGCTTTGTTAGAAGGATGCTGTGGGAGACAGTGTCCAATGCCTTGCTGAAATCAAGGGAGACTACATCCACCGCTCTCCTCTCCATCCACCCAGCCAGTAATGACATCGTGGAAGGCACCAGGTTAGTTGAGCATGACCTCCCCTTGGTGAACCCATGCTGACTACACAGCTGGGTGCTTTTCTATTACATCCCTTCCCTTGTGGTTTTGCCATCTCTTTTGTGCACTGAGAACCAGCGAGCATGTGCCTGTGTTCACCAAGAACTCACCTCCACACGTGCAGAAGCAGCTCTCAGAGAAGCCTTCATCATTTCTGCTCTCCTCTCTCATCTTCTTTGTCTCTGTTGTCTTCTCCTTGCTACAGAGTGAGAAAAAAAGATGAATTCACTTTGTCAACATCAAAACTGCAGGAAAATGGGTACGATAAAAACAGATTGCACAAAAAATAGAAAGGAAATTGATTAGGAATCTTCTCAGTGAACGACGTTCCCAGGGGTACATGCAGAAGACTGTCATAATGTCGTGGTTTTGTGGTTTTGATGCCGGTATTCCACATCAGAACATCATGCAGGTAATTCATACCAGCATCAAAACCACAAAACCACAACACATGTAGTGAATGGAACAAGATGGGGTTACACATTCTGGCATGTCCTTGCCTTTGAACTCCATAGACTTCAACTCATTTCCCCTCTCCAGAGAAGGAAAAAGCAAACCCTAAGCAATCTCAATGTGCTTGCTAAGGGCAGCAGCTCAGCTGGGCGGGTTCTGCAGCAGTTTCTCACCTCTTTGCTTGGAGATCCATGCTGGGGCAGGCCCAGGGTGTGCTGCTAAAGCCAGCATGCTGTTTCCACTTTGACACATCCATGTGACATTCTCTCTGCTGCGCTCACCCCTCACTCTCTTATGGGCAGGGAGTTGCTCTGCCATTTGCTTCTCTTCCTCCAAGTCCTTGCGCTTTCTACTGTCCAAGGTCTTGGAGAGAGAGTGGGGGTTCACTGCAGGGGAAGGTCTTCCCCCTGGGCTGGGACCTGCTCTGCAAGGAAACCCTTCTGTCTGAATGTGGGCTTTGGATTCTGTTCTTTGATGATCTTTCTCAGACCAGACCACATTCACACGGCTCTTTCCATTTGTTTCAGGGACTCTCTCTGTCATCATCAAGCGAAGCAAAGCAACAAGGTTGAAAGAGAGTCCAGCACTGCTTTCAGTCTGCACAGTGGGCCACAGTACTCGAAAATCCCATCTTGAGCATTCACGGTCGTGGATCTTAGGATCTCGGGTGAACTGTGGGTTCACTTTTCAAATCAGGACAGGAAAGGTAACCGTAAATCTCAAGGATTCAGGCCCCAAGCAACACGCAACAACAACAGCTCCAGGAAGGAACAGACAGAAAACCCAACTAGAAAGACAGTGCACCAAACCCAGATGCCTGTTGTGTGTCTGTACCTCTCTTGGGGGTCATGTCACACTCCATAGTCCTCCCCTGCCTTTCCTCACAGCTGCGCTTCAGAGGTCACTGACATCAGCCTCTGACAGAAAGGAGACAAGAATTATTTGAAGAGCTTCTCTTGGGAGGATGATGCTAGCACAGCCAAATACAAACTTTTCGTCTTCAAGCCTAGTTTCTTCCATTTGCCTTTCCACTGCTCCAGTGCTGCTCCATTTCTGCAGTCAGCACAGATCTGCAGTGTCCTTCCTTCTCTCCTCTGTCACACGCACCCCTTCATGCAGCCCTTCGTGTACCCACACCACAGCTCACAAGAGGCTCGTACCTGCCGAGGCTTTCCGTTTCCCTGCTTGCCCGGCACCGTGCCATGGACGTGCAGGCTCCGTCCCTAAAACAAAATACCATTTGCTGATGTAACAGAAACCAGGAGGCAGTAGCAGTATTGTCCCATTAGCCCATGGCTGCCCCCAAAGAAACAAAAGCACTGCTTTTATGGCCTAAACACAGACTGATGTTTAAATCACAGCACGCTTACAAAAAACATTACGAGTCTCATTCCTGCTCAGGTGGCAGCAAAGGAAGCCCGGTTTGCCTGACAGCACTACACTCTGAAGAGCAAAGGTGCATCAGGAAACAAAACATTCTTGGTGCACAAGTGGAGGAACATATTTTTGGACTCTAAAAAGGATTCACTCAACTCTAAGCACCACGATTTGTACAGATTTCCATCTCACTGATGCCACCAACTGCTGCTGTCGGCCTCTCAGTGTTTCCACAATGGTTATTTGACATCCCCTACAGCACTGCACCTGCTCTGAAGTAATACACAGAATTCATTCTTGCACACTTCATGTGCAATGTGCGAGAGGAAACTCACTCCTGTGTGGTGGTAAGTATGGTCCACCTCCATTGCATCTCACTGTGCGTTGAAAGGTGCAGTTGTGTCTCTGCTATTCCCAAACACATGGAACTGCACCACGATGCTTCTGGAGAGAGGAAGGAAGAAACGTTGGTGAACGGGCAGCCAAGGTTTGCAACCAGATGGTGCCAGAGATAGGATACGAGAGTGCTGAAACACTATTTATCACTAAAGGAAAATACAGGCTGAGCCACCTCTGTGCTATTAGCCCAGGCTGTGTGCAGTGAGTGCACCATCCAACTGGTTATTGTGCCATTGGGATACTCACGTGCCATAGAGATGTCCATATCTCATTGGGATGGAGACCCATGTGCCATTGGGACACCCATGTAACTGGGATGCCATTACCATGTGCCAACCCATGCCACAGGGAGACCCATAAGTCAATGGAACATCCATGTGCCATTGGGACACCAGCATGTAACTGGGACACGAACGTGACATTGGGATGGACACCTACATGGGGATAAAGAAGAGGGGAGGGGGGGACACAGGGAGGGGAGAGGGGGGGGACAGGGAGGGGAGGGGACAGAGGAGTGGGGATTAAGGGGATAGAGGGGACAGAGGAGAGGGCACAGAGGGGACAGAGGAGAGGAGAGGGCACAGAGGAGAGGGAGGGGATACAAGGGAGAGAATCAATGGGCTGGAGGGTCTGGTGGAGGTGGAAGAGAAGGGCTGGAGGAGAGGGGATAGAGGGGACAGAGGAGAGGGGGGGATAGGCAAGAATAAGGGGAGAGGAGAGGGGATAGAATGACAGAGGTGATAGGGGTGATAGAGGGGTAGAAAAGATAGGATAGGAGAGATGGGATAGAGGGGATGGAGAAGAAGGGATAGGATAGAGGAGAGGGGATACAGAGGGGGACGGAGGAGAGGGGATGGAGAAGAAGGGATAGGATAGAGGAGAGGGGATACAGAGGGGGATGGAGGAGAGGGGATACAGAGGGGGACGGAGGAGAGGGGATACAGAGGGGGACGGAGGAGAGGGGATACAGAGGGGGACGGAGGAGAGGGGATACAGAGGGGGACGGAGGAGAGGGGATACAGAGGGGGACGGAGGAGAGGGGATACAGAGGGGGACGGAGGAGAGGGGGACGGAGGAGAGGGGATACAGAGGGGGACGGAGGAGAGGGGATACAGAGGGGATAGATGGGATGCAGGGCATAGATGAGGGGACAGAGGGGACGGAGGAGAGGAGAGAGGGGGACGGAGGAGAGGAGAGAGGGGGACGGAGGAGAGGAGAGAGGGGGACGGAGGAGAGGAGAGAGGGGGACGGAGGAGAGGAGAGAGGGGGACGGAGGAGAGGAGAGAGGGGGACGGAGGAGAGGAGAGAGGGGGACGGAGGAGAGGAGAGAGGGGGGACGGAGGAGAGGAGAGAGGGGGACGGAGGAGAGGAGAGAGGGGGACGGAGGAGAGGAGAGAGGGGGACGGAGGAGAGGAGAGAGGGGGACGGAGGAGAGGAGAGAGGGGGACGGAGGAGAGGAGAGAGGGGGACGGAGGAGAGGAGAGAGGGGGACGGAGGAGAGGAGAGAGGGGGACGGAGGAGAGGAGAGAGGGGGACGGAGGAGAGGAGAGAGGGGGACGGAGGAGAGGAGAGAGGGGGACGGAGGAGAGGAGAGAGGGGGACGGAGGAGAGGAGAGAGGGGGACGGAGGGGACACAAGGAGATACAGGGGATAAAGGAGAGGGGGAAAAAGCGAAAGAAGAGATGGGATAGAGGAGACAGAGAGGATATAGGAGAAGGAATAGAGGGGATGGAGGAGAAGGCATACATGGGATAGGGGAGAGGGGATACGGAGAGGATGGGGGAGAGGGCATACAGGGGTGGGGGAGAGGGAATAGAAGGCACAGAAGAGAGGGGAGAGAGGAGAAGGGAATGAGGGGATAGAGGAGAGAGAACAAAGGAGATAGAAGACAGGATAGAAGGGAGAGAGGACGGGATAGAGGGGATAGAGGAGAGGGGACAGAGGGAACAGAGGGGGCAGAGGGGACAGAGGAAAGGTTAGAGAGGAAGGGATGGAAGAGATAGAGGGGACAGAGGAGAGGAGATGGTGGAGAGAGCGGGGGGAAATGGAATAGAGGGGATGGAGGGGATAGAGGGGGTAGATGAGATGGGATTGTGGGGATAGAGGAGAAGGGACAGAGGGGAAAGAGGTTTGTGGATAGAGGGGATAGAGGAGCAGGGATATTGGGGATAGAGGGTATAGAGGTGATAATGGAGAGGGGATTGAGTGAAGAGAGGAGAAAGTACAGGAGAGATAGAGTGAAAAGGGGGGAAAGAGGGAAGAGAGGATAAAGGACAGAGGAGATAGCAGAGTGAAAAGGGGGGAAAGAGGGAAGAGAGGAGACGGGATAGAGGAGAGAGAATAGAGGGGATATTTGAGAAGGGATAGTCGACGGGGCGGGGGAGAGGGGGAAGAGGAGAGAGAGGGGATACCAGGGAGGGGACAGAGGGGAAGGAAGAGGGGGGGACAGATAGGATAGAGTAGTGGGGATAGAGGGGACAGAGGAGAGCAGATACTGGGGATAGCGGAGATGGGATATTGGGGATAGAGGAGAGGGGAAATTCGGGATACAGGAGAGGCCAAATTGGGCATAGAGGAATAGTTGAGAGGGGATAGAGGAGAGGGGGACAGAGGGCATTGAAGAGTGGGGACAGAGGGCATTGAAGAGTGGGGACAGAGGGCATTGAAGAGTGGGGACGGAAGAGTGGGGACAGAGGGGACGGAAGAGAAAGAGGAGAGGGGATAGTGGGGATAGAAGGGATTCCCTCTTTCCCTTCTCTCTTCTATCCCCTGTCCTCCATCCCCTCTATCCCCTCCATCCCCTCTCCTCTATCCTCTCCATCCCCTCTATCCCCTCCATCCCTTCTATGCCCTCTCCTCCATCTCCTCAATCCCCTCCCCTCTGTGCCCTCAGTCCCCTCTCCTCTTTCCTCTTTATCTCCTCTATCCCCTCTGTCCTTTCTCCTCTATCCCCTATACTGCTTCTGTCCCCTGTATCTCTTCCCCTCTATCGCCTCTGTTCCCTCTGTCCCCTCTATCCCGTCTATTAAGCAAGCAGAGGCTGTGACAGAGCCATTTTTTTTTTGAGGCAGAGGCGCTACAGAGAGAGATATTAGAGATACGGGGAAGGAGCTCACCCCTCCCGGCGGCCGTTCACGTCGAGGAACGCGGCCGCCTCCCGTTTGAACACTGGCGCGCCGGAAGGAAGGGAGCCGGGGAGGGGGGGGGGGCAACCCACGCATGCTCTGAGCGTGTCTGTGCTCCCGGAAGCGCCGCCGAGAGGGAGAGAGCGAGAGGACGGGTGGGGCTGGGCTCCTCCGCTCCGCTCACTCAGATGCTCATTCACTGCTTCAGACTGTGACCAGGCAATCCCACTAGACCCCCCTATCCTCTCCATCCCCTCCCCTCTCCTGCATCCTTCTCTCCTCCATCCCCTCCCTTCCATCCCCTCTCCTCTACCACGTCTACCCCCTCTATGCCTTCTCCTCTATGCCTTCTCCTCTATGTCCTCTATCCCCTTTCCTCCATCCCCTCTATACCCACTGATCCATCCCCTCCATCCTATTTATCCATTCCTCTCCATCCCCTATTTGCCCTCCCTGCCATCCCCACTCCTCCATCCCCACCCACTCCTCCATCCCCACTCCTCCATCCCCTCTTTCCCTTCTGTCCCCTCTCCACTATCCCCTCTGTCCCTTATCCGTTATCCCCTCTAGCCCCTCTCCTCTATTCCCCTTTCCCCTCTATGCTCTCTATGCGCTGTATCCCCTCTCCCCTCTGTCCCCTCTCCTCTCTCCCCTCTCTCCACACCTCTATCTAGTCTCCTCTATCCCCTGTCTCCCCTCTGTCCCCTCTCCTCTCTCCCCTCTCTCCCCTCAATCCCCTCCCCTCTCTCCCCTCAATCCCCTTCCCTCTCTCCCCTCAATCCCCTCCCCCCTTTCTCACCTCTCCTCTCTCCCCTCTTTCCCTCTCTTCTATCCCCCTCTCTCCCCTCTCTTCTATCCCCCTCTCTCCCCTCTCTTCTCCCCTTTACTCTTGCCCCTATATTCTCTCCATCCCCTAGCCCCTCTCTCCCCTGTTCTCTAGCCCTTCTGACCCCTCTCCTCTAGCCCCTCCATTCCTTCTATCCCCTCTATCCCTTTTCCTGTATCCCTTCTCTCCCCAGTTCTCTATCTCCTCTATCCTCTCTATCCCCAGTTCTTATCCCATCAATCCCCTCTCCACTATCACCTCTATCTCCAATATCCCCTATCCTCTTTCACTTCTCCTTTCTCCCCTCTATCCCCTCTTTTCACTCTCCTCTCTTGACTATCCCTTCTCCAACATCCCCTCTATCCCCTCTCCTCTATCCCCTCTCCTCTCTTCCCTCTATCCCCCCTTTTCACTCTCCTCTCTCCTCTGTCCTTTCTCCTCTATCCTCTCAATCCCCTCTCCACTATCCCCTCTATCCCCTCTATCCCCAATATCCCTGCTCCTGTCCCCTCTAATCCGTCCCCTCTAATCCATCCCCTCTATCCCCTCTAATCCATCCCCTCTATTCCCTCTATCCCCACTATCCCCTCTCCTCTCTCCCCTCTATCCCTTCTCTTCTGGCCTCTCTATCCCCTACATCCCCTCTCCTCTATCTCCTCCATTCCCTCTCCTCTCTCCCCTCTCCTTACTCCCCTTTTCTCTATCCCCTCTATCCCCTCTATCCCTTCTCTTCCATCCCCTCTCCTCTAACTCCTCTCCTCTATCTCCTCTCTCTCCCTTCTATCCCCTATCCTTTATCCCCTTCTCCCCTCCTTTCATTCTCTTCTATACTTTCGCCTCCATCTCCTCTTCTCTATTCCCTCTATCCCCTCTCCTCTAGCCCCTGTATCTCTTCTTCTCCATCCCCTCTATCCCCTCTCCGCTACCCTATCTTTTCTACCCCTCTATCCCCCCATCACCTCTCTCATTCTATCCCCTCTCCTCTCCCCTCCCCGTTCTTGCCTATCCCCCCTGTCCTCTGTCCCCTCTATCTCCTCTCTTCTCTCTCTATCCCCTCTCCAGCCATTCTCTTCCAGCTCCTGCAGACCCTCCAGCCCCTCGAATCTCTTTTGTATCCCCTCTCTCCCCACTACACCTCTGTTCCCCTCTCTCTCTGCCCTCCTCTGTTCCCCTCTCTCTCTGCCCTCCTCTGTTCCCCTCTCTGCCCTCTCCTCCATCCTTTCTGTTCTTTCTTCCCTATCCCCACCCTCCCCTCTATCCCCACCCTCCCCTCCTTTCACTCTCCTCTCTTCTCTATCCTTTTTTCTCCATCCCCTCTATCTCCTCTCCTCCGTCCCCTCTATTCCCTCTAATCCAACTACCAGTCTCCTCTGTCCCCTCTGTCCCCACTCTTCTTTTCTTTCCCCTCTGTCCCCACTCTTCTTTTCTTTCCCCTCTGTCCCCACTCTTCTTTTCTTTCCCCTCTGTCCCCACTCTTCTTTTCTTTCCCCTCTGTCCCCACTCTTCTTTTCTTTCCCCTCTGTCCCCACTCTTCTTTTCTTTCCCCTCTGTCCCCACTCTTCTTTTCTTTCCCCTCTGTCCCCACTCTTCTTTTCTTTCCCCTCTGTCCCCACTCTTCTTTTCTTTCCCCTCTGTCCCCACTCTTCTTTTCTTTCCCCTCTGTCCCCACTCTTCTTTTCTTTCCCCTCTATTCTATCTATCCCATCTATCCCCTCAGTCTCCTCTATCCCCTCTCCTCTATCTCCTCAATACACTCTATCTCCTCTCTCCTCTATTCCCTCCATCCCCTCTCCTCTATTCCCTCTATCCCCTCTACCCACTCTATCCCCAGTCCTCTATTTCCTCTATCCCCTCTTCTCTATCATCTCTGTCCCCTCTATCCCTTTCCCCCTCTTTCTGCCCTCTCTTCCCACTCCTCTCTTCCCGCCCCTCTATCCCCTCTATCCTCTCTCTTCTATCCCATCTAGCCCCTCTCTTCTATCCTCAGTCCCCTCTACCCCACTATCCCCTCTATCCCGTCTCCTCTATGCCTTCTATCCCCTCTCATGTATGCCCGCTATGCCCTCTCCTCCAGGATTTCTATGCCTTCTCCTCCATGCCCTCTATGCCTTCTTCTCCATCCCCTTTATGCCCTCCTCTCCATTCCCTCTATTCTTTCTCCTCCATCCCCTCTCCTCTGTCCAGTTTGTCCCCTCTCCTGTGTTTCCTCTGTCCCTTCTGCCCCTCTCTCTCCTATATCCCCGTTCTCCCCCTTTGTCCCCTCCATCTCTATTGTCCCCTCTGTCCCCTCTGTCCCAGGTATCCCCTCTCTTCTGCCCCCTGTATCCCCTCTCCTTAGTCCCCTGTAGCCTCTCCACTCTGTCCCCTGCATCCCCTCCCATCTATCCCCTGCATCCCCTCCCATCTATCCCCTGCATCCCCTCCCATCTATCCCCTGCATCCCCTCCCATCTATCCCCTGCATCCCCTCCCATCTATCCCCTGCATCCCCTCCCATCTATCCCCTGCATCCCCTCCCATCTATCCCCTCCGTCCCCTCTGTCCCCTCTCCTCCGTCCCCTGTATCTCCCCTCCTCCGTCCCCTGTATCTCCCCTCCTCCATCCCCTGTATCTCCCCTCCTCCATCCCCTGTATCTCCCCTCCTCCATCCCCTGTATCCCCTCTATCCCTACTACCCTCGCTCCTTTATCCCAACTATCCCTTCCATCCCCTCTATCTCCTCATCTCGATCCCCTTTATCCCTTCTCCTCCATCCTCTACATCCCCTACATCCCCTCTCCCCGACCCCCTCTGCTTCCTCTTTTCCCACTATCCCTTATCCTATATCCCATCTGTCCTATCTTTCCCATCTCTTCTTTCCCTTCTTTCCCCTCTCCTTTATCCCCTGTATACCCTGTCCCCTCTCCTCTGTACCCTATCCTCTGTGACCTCTCTCCACTATTATCTATGCCCTCCATCCCCTCCATGCCCTCTCCTCCATCCCCTCTGTATCCCCTCTCCTCCATCCTCTCTATATCCCCTGTCTTCCATCCCCTCCATCGCCACTTACCCATCCCTGCTGTCCCCTCCACACACCCTTTTCCCTCGGTCCCCTCAGTCCTCTATATCTTCTCTATCCCTTCTCCTCCCTATCTTCTGTCCCCTCCCCTCCATCCCTTCCATTCCCTCCAGCCCTTCTCCTCTATCTCCTCCATCCCTTCTTTTCCCTCTCCTACATCACCTCCATCCCCTCTATCTCCTCTCCTCCATCCCCTCTATATCCCCTCTCCTCCGTCCCCTCTCTTCCATCCCCTCCATCCCCTGTCCTCCATCTCCTTTGTCCCCTCTCCTCCCCCCATCTCCTCCGTCACCTCTCATCCCTCATCCCCTCTATCCCCTTTCCCCCTCCCTTTTCCCTCAGTCCCCTCTATCTCCTCTCCTCCCTCTCTTCTGTTCCCTCCCCTCCATCCCCTCCATCCCTTCCATTCCCTCCAGCCCTTCTCCTCTCTCTCCTCCATCCATTCTTTTCCGTCTCCTACATCCCTTCCATCCCCTCTGTCCCCTCTCCTCCATCTCCTCTATCCCATTTCATCTATCCCCTCTATCCCCTCTCCTTTATCCCTTTTAGCCTCTCTCCACTCCCTCCCCTCCCTCCCCCAATCTCCTCTATCCCCACCCCTGTATCTCCTCTGTCCCCTCTCTCCAGTCTCCTTTGTCCCCTCTCTTTCTGTCCCCTCTCCTCTATGCCCTTGTAGAGTAAATAACTCCTAATGACGATACTCCACCAGGGAATAGTATAGAAGATGGTATATTTCAAGTAGTTCTATACAAACAGTTATACAGGTAATACAAAAGAGAAGATGGCTCACCTTTAAGATGACAAGGCTCGCAGAGGACTCCACATGGGAGGGATCTCCAAGAAGAGATCCTTTCCTGGTGGTGGTCAGCCCTTAAATGGGGTTTGAGAGAGGAGGAACTAGGCTCCACCCCTTCCACCCACACAGGTATATCACCTTCACCTGTGCCCCCATGGCTGACTTGGTGCTCACCTCAGGTGACCAATCAGTGGTTCAGGCCGTGATTCAGCAGTTCCCATACACTCCACCCCTTCACGACATGAACCACTGATCAAGTAACCATAAGGTGAGTTCCCCTTGATACAGAGACCCAATACATCGCGACGCTTACATAATTGCCCGTCGCAACGCATGCTGATGTAATCTGATATGAGTGATGATCGGCGCATCCGTCGAACTCTTCTTTGGGCCAGTGCTCGGTGGTATCTACTGGAAGCATGTAATCATACAGTGCAGGTCCATCTTACGTGTCATCAGTCCCAGTTAGACCATCACCAGATGCTTCACATGGTCTTATAACAACTCTGGAACACTGCAGTATTGTTTTGATTCCTTCTGGTGATTCATAGACTTATGGGGAGTAATACAAGTGTTTTAGAGGTACCAAGAGGGGAAGATCCGCTTTCCAGGGCAAGATACAGGCCGTATTCCTGTCTTGGGTTAACACTTCAGCTTGTACAGGGGCACGCCCTGGTCGCCTGTACCAGACCCTTTGACCCGATGTCTGTGGCTGTACGACTATATCAGGCACCAAAGGGGGTGTCCTGATCTGCCACAGAGACATGATAGGGGTCCCCTTAGCAATGAAGACTGGAGTGTTAACCATTATTTCAGTAGGCCATGTACCTATAACCGGAGGAGCTACCGAACCCCCCACCTCCAATAATCTCCCCCAAGGTGCAAGTAGGCCGCACCATCGTGGTCCTACCTGCACCTTCCAGGGCCATTTTATTCTATTGGTACCTGGTTCTAGGTCCTCAGGGGCAGGGAGCAGAAGGTTGTTCTCATTGCCAATCTGAGGTTTCACTTCATTATCGGTGCCCGTAATTTGGATCCTAAGTGGGGAGGCCCATATTGTTTGTAACATTTTCAAGGCACTGGGTCTGCCATCTCTAGGTCTTTCATTCAGGTCCCGCAGGGTCTCATGGAGTCTCTTTGTCCACCCCTGCAGGGACTGAGAGTCTGTCTTCAGGGCAGCCTTGAGAATACCATTGTAACGTTCGATAAGGCCTGCCCCCGTTGGATTATATGGCAGGTGGAATCGCCACTCAATATTATTTTCTTCTGCCCAGCGTTGTATCACTGCACCCGTGAAATGACTTCCTTGGTCACTCTCGATGACTTGCGGTGTCCCGTAGGCAGCCATCAACCTTGTGAGTGCCTTTATAGTGTATGCCTGGTTGGCTTTTGGTACTGGATAGGCCTGCATTAGCCCACTCGCGGTGTCGACACAGGTTAGGGCATATCTCGCCCCCTCAGACCGAGGGAGAGGCCCAATATAATCAACCTGCCACCTCTGTAGAGGATTGTGTCCTCTAGCAAGATGGGCTGTAGTTTCAGGCAACGACCTCGGTCTTATCTTAGAGCAGGCGTCACAGTCTCGGCATGCTTGAGCGATGTCCGATAGTTGTACGGGCAGTCCCCACGCTTTAGCGGCTGCCCACATGGTCTTCTGCCCAGCATGCCGCAGCTTTTGATGTAGCCAGTAAGCGATATTCTCAGATGGAGAGTTCTCAACCCATCTAACTCGGGCCAGTGTGTCGGCTTCATCATTTCCTGGTGACTGTAGGGGTTGATGACCAGAAACATGGTAGACACACACAGTTCTGTGTTTGACTGTATTCCATATGTCTAACCACATATCTTTGCCCCAGATCGGTCGGGAGTGGATAGTCCAATCCTGGGTGGCCCACTGTGCGATCCAAAGAGTGAGCCCCCGATACACAGCCCAACTATCTGTGCAAATATTCAGGATACCATCACCAGGTTCTTTGGTTATAACCATCCACACCGCCCGCAGCTCTGCCCACTGGCTGCTTTGACCATCCCCCTCTTCGAACCAGATTGTGTCTGTGGCAGGATGGTACGCTACTGCTCTCCACTTACTTGGGTTGCCCTTGCTGGACCCATCCGTGTACCAGGCATCTTCAGGAATAGGATATTTTCCTTCCTGGACGGGACTCTTCTGTGGTGGAGCAACCGAAGTTTGTTTTGGTGCATCACTATGATACGTTACTGGGCCAAGAATCTTCTGAAGCTCTTCTTTCAACGGTGAGGAAGATAGACTACTCCTCTGACTGAGATAGGCAACCCATCGTGCCACCGTCTGCGCCTGGGCCACCCCCGTCTTAGGAAGGTGGGTCAGATCTCTTACCCACCCCTGGATTGGCAATGTAGTCTTGACTATAACTTCGGCCGTTTGGGTTATTGGCTCTACCGCTTGTAATGCAGAATAGGCAGCCAATAACTGTTTTTCAATCATACTATATCTTTCCTCTGCTCCATGCCACACCTGAGACCAAAATCCAATGGGGGTCCGAACAGAACTCTGACGTTGCCACAGGCCCCAGCCAAAGCCATCTTGAGTTACGTGAACATCTAGCTCAGCTGGAAGGGTAGGATCAAATATACCCAGTGCCTGGGCTTGTTTAACTGCCTGTTTCGCCTGTTGAAAAGCATCCTGTTCTGTTCTCCCCCAGTCCCATAATTGGCCCTTTTTGGTAAGTCTATATAAAGGTCTCAGCAGCTGCGCCAAATGAGGTATAAAGGAACGCCAATATCCCAATATACCCAGGAATTCCTGCAGCTGCTTTGGTGTTGTAGGGACTGGAAATGCCTGAACCTTATCTATGACGGCATCAGGTAATACTTTGGTCTTTCCTGACCAGACTACCCCTAGAAATTTTACGGACAGTCCTGGACCTTGCACTTTTTGAGGATTGATAGCCCATCCTCTTTCACTTAGGTAGGCAGTTAATGAATCTGCTGCCTCCCCTACTGCTTCCAGTGAGTCGGATGTTAACAGGAGGTCATCAATATAGTGGTATAGGTTCACACTGTTTGGTTTCCTCCAATCAGCCAGGTCACGTGCCACCAAATTATGACAGTATGTTGGTGAGTGCACGTACCCCTGTGGCAAGACCTGAAAGGTCCACTGCCTGCCTCCCCACGTAAATGCAAATTGATCTTGTGATTCTTTAGCAATAGGTATGCTAAAAAACGCATTCGCTAAATCCAGGACACAATGGTAGGTTTTAATTTCCCTACTAAGAGTGTCCATTAAGGAGGCAATATTGGGTACGGCCGCATGGATGGGCGGCGTGACCTTATTCAGTTCCCTATAATCCACCGTCATTCTCCATGTTCCATCCGACTTCCGTACTGGCCATATGGGGGAATTATATGGGCTGTGTGCAGGCCTTATAATACCTACTTTCTCTAATTCCTGCACTGTTTTTGATATTTCTTCTTGTCCACCCTGTACTGTCTTACATTAGTAATCCGGCGTGGTTTTGGCAAACAAATGGGCTCATGTTTCGCATGGCCCCTCAATATTGTCCGTATTGCCCGGATACTAATGTACCTCTGCCGTAGTCTGAACTCTCCCACAGTTGTCTGGAGAGCCAGACCCCATAGAATGTCTATGCCCAAGATATATTCTGGAATTGGGGCAATCGACACCTTATACTCCCGGGGCGGGAGACGCCCAACCCCCAGTTTCAACCACGTCTGGGTGACTGGAATAGTCTGTCCCCCAAACCCACCAATCATCACTCTATTACCCTTAAATTTCGTTGGGTCTCCATATATAATCGATGTTTCTGCGCCAGTATCCACTAGAGCCATCACCTTCTGCACATTTGTCCTGGACCAGAATATTGTTAGTTCTACATAGGGCCTCCGGTCACAGCTAGAGGCCCTATGGGGACCAGAATTTTCCGTTAATCCATGAATTTTGCCAGATCTAAATCTTTTGCCACAGGTGGCTCAGGCACTGTAGCCTGTGACACCTGCGGATATTTTTTCCTTCTGTTCGGTATTATAAAGTCAGCCAAATTCCAGGTTGTTGTTGGTGTTTTTTCTATAATTCGTACTCCCGATTTTCTGGGAGCACTCTGAAATTTCTGATCATTTCTAAGCTGTTTCCACAGCTGTAACAAAACATGGTTGGGTTGCCCATCAATTTTGGTAAATGCAACCCCAGCCCGTATGAGATCATTAAACATAGTCCTCCGGGATACCCGTACGGGGCCTGATCGGGGCATCCGTGGAGCAGGCTTTTTAGTTCTAATAGGGAAGGCCTCAGCATCTTCCACTATACGAACATTACGCCTGGTTCTTACGCGCTCCGTCTCCCCTAAGTCTGCTACTAACTGGGCTGCCTGCTGTACGATGGCTTCTGATGCCACCAACGGATTTAATATGGAAACCAACATCCCATATAGGTGGGAGGGGGCCTGCTGTAGTATTAGATCTCTCATGCCCGCTGTAAATTTTTCCGTATCGGGGCTTTCAAAAGTGTCCGCATACAGAGCCTCCCTCATACCCAGTTCTCTGATATAGGTCTGGAGGTCCTCCATAGAGGACCACAAACCAGTATTAAGAGGGATATCGGTTTTATTGGGCCATGTTAAGCGGCATGCAGCCATCAACCAATCTATAATAGAATGGTTTTCCTCATTATAATGGACAGCTGCATATAATCTTTGTCTTAATGCCGGGTTTATCGTTATAGATGCTAATTTTGACATTTCTGTTCCATTTACTAAAACACTTTCAGCTCCTGCATCCCATAACCTTAGGAGCCATGATGGTATGCTTTCTCTTGGTTTCTGATGGAACCGTTGTACTAGGTCCATCAACTCATTAGCTGTGTATGGACGAGCGGTCACATGGAGGCAGGTTTCTGCAGGGGGCCATTGGTCAGGAGGCACCCCTGCTGGTCTATCCTGTACCTTCTTTGTTTTTTGAGTTATAATAGGCCGAATCTCGAATGGGTCCATCATAGATGGAGTTTCGAGATCTGCCTTAGAGATCTTTTCCCCTGTCATATCAGAGTCTTCTTCCTCTGATTTTGGGGTGTCTTCTACCAATATATTCCTTATTTGTCTTGTGGGGACATTTAGGCCAGGCTTTTTGGTTGTTAACGTACCCAGCTGTTGTTCCAGTTTCTCAATACGGTCTCGTAATAGCTGATTTTCAGTTTCCATATTAACATTTGCGACATCTAACTTGAGTATGGCCATTACTAATGGCCAGGCTACTGCAGAGGCAGCTAACCGCCGCTCCTTGGTAATAAGTATGTCTTTATCTAATCCTACAAAGTAGTCAGTCAAATAAGATGGAGAAGGAGCGGCAGTCCCTGGAACCCACATGGGTCCCCATTTCTCAATAACGGATGCCAATCCATAGTAGGGTGACCCCATGAATCCTGGAATTAGACCAGGGATTATCTGTTCTAGGGGGGTAACATTCTCCCCCTTGGCCCATTTAAATATACTCCAAATAAACGACATTATGGATTTAGTTAGAGCTGCCTGGCTCGCCAAATGTAGAGTAAATAACTCCTAATGACGATACTCCACCAGGGAATAGTATAGAAGATGGTATATTTCAAGTAGTTCTATACAAACAGTTATACAGGTAATACAAAAGAGAAGATGGCTCACCTTTAAGATGACAAGGCTCGCAGAGGACTCCACATGGGAGGGATCTCCAAGAAGAGATCCTTTCCTGGTGGTGGTCAGCCCTTAAATGGGGTTTGAGAGAGGAGGAACTAGGCTCCACCCCTTCCACCCACACAGGTATATCACCTTCACCTGTGCCCCCATGGCTGACTTGGTGCTCACCTCAGGTGACCAATCAGTGGTTCAGGCCGTGATTCAGCAGTTCCCATACAGCCCTCTATCCCCTCTCCTCTAACTCCTCTTTCCCTTCTCCTATGTACCCACTATCCCCTCTATCCCCTGTATCACCTCTATCCCTCTATCTTCTCTATATCCTCTGTCCCCTCTCCTTTATGTCCTCTATTCCCTCTCCTCTATGCCCTCTCCTGCATCCCCTCCATCCCCTCTCCTCTGTCCCCAATCTCTTCTTCCTCAGCTCAGTTCACTCCTGCAGCGTCAGCCGAGGTTCTTCTCTCCCCCCCAGTTCTTCCTTGTTGGTCTTCTTGGGGCAGGTGGGCGTCAGCGACGGTGGGGTGAGATGGGAGAAGAGTAACTAAAGCAAATGCAAAGGAGAAGAGTTAGTTGCTGCCACACAAGTCAAGCAAGAAAACCACAGCAACGAGAGAAATGAGATTGTGGAATTTTGAACTATGAAAGTGAAAAGTGTCCGTGGTTCTGTTTCCACCAAGTGAGGCTAAAGCACTTTGAAATAATAAAAACCCCACTGGTGTTTTTTTCCCCCAAGAAGTGCCCTTTGCAGTAAAAGAAGATGCAGAGCATTTCTGGCCATGCCCACCTCCTCCACTGCCCCAGGAACACCCCTTGCAGCCAGGAGAACATTCTGGGAGCTGGGCCACGTGCGCAGACACAGCCGTACCTCACTCTGCGACGAAGGCACATCCTCTTCTCCCTGGCGACCCTCCGGCCACTCGTGCCTTCTGCAGGTGCTGGGCAGCACCAGCTCTTGTTCCTGCCTCCAACTCCGGAGGTGGCAGAGTGACGTCCGAGGACTCGAGCAGCACATCTGCAGCACAGACAAAGGGACTTTATCCCTAGCCACTGCCTGTCTCATTATCAACTTTCTCACTGTCAAGAATGTTTCTCTCCACTACCTACTTTCCTATTACATATCTAGCTATGCTAGAGCTCTTTTGCTTTCCACTAAGCTGTCCATCCACCATCTCTCTACCAACTCCCTGTCTTTCTAGGCACTGTCTATGCACTAAATATCTCACTGCCAACTATCTACCTTGCTATCACCTCTGTCTCTACCAACTATCTTGCTATCCACTAGGTTTCTTGCCATCCGCCAGCTCTCTATCAATCGCTTGCAGTTCACTAACCATCAAGATAAGAACTACCTTGCTATCCACCGTTTCACTGTCCACTACTCTCAGCCCCCAACCACCCCCCCCGGGGCCCTCCCCATGCTCAGCCCACACGGGGCTGCCAGCCCATCAGCTGCAGGTGCCCTGTTGGGGTTAACCCCGTGGGGTGGAGGGGGGCTCTGCAGCGGTAATGGGATCTCCCAGCCCCTGCCCAACTCACCTTGGAGGAAGTGTCATTGGAGCTCCCCCAGATGATGATGCCCGCAGCACCCTGAGCCGCGCTCTCCCTGATGGTGTTCACCAGGTAAAAAGCACTGGTGCAAGCCGTCGGTGACTTTCCCCAGCACGGCACAGCAGCGGGAGCCCCGGGACAGCCAGCGGCCCCCACCACGCCGCCCCCACTAGCCTCATCTCAGACAGAAAGGCGGAGGTCTTGTCATAGATGATCTCGGTGTAAGGCAGGACGGGGACGGCAGTGCTGAGGACGCCTTTCTGGACAGCGAAGGCCTCGGCCACGCAGTACTGGACATAGTGCAGCACCTTGTCAATGCCTTCTCCTGATAAATGTTCATGGAGCCCCAATCTTTGGACTTGGGACTTCAGCTCTGGGATTGCTGTGTTGGTGTGGGCACCGTGGTGCAGCCTGTGTCTCGAGCTGCGTGTTGCGATGGTGTTAGCTGTGGTGCTGTACAGAGCCAGTAGATAGGAGATGTGAAATGAGTCTTTGCACTGCCTGTGCTCACTGAAGCTGCCGTGCAGCGGAGGAGCACGAGGAGCAGTGTTCTCTCTCCCAGTTTTGGTCAATGTGTGTCCATCAGGTTAACAGAAGGGAGCAATGCAAGTCAGGGTGTCTGTGTATTGCACTTTTCTGCCTGAGAATATTAAGGCCAGGTTCTCATTTATGCTGAGCCCACTTGCAATGTTCTGGCAACATAAAGATGCCTTAACAAGAACGTACATTAAAGCCTCCTATAAGGACTATAAAACTCCTATAAAACACTTTTAATAGTGTTTGTAGTTTCACTTGGCTGCAGTACAGGAATGACACGTGTCTACACAAACTGCATTTGTCATCCACTTGAGATGGCTGCTGATACTCTTCATGCCTTGTAGGCATCAAAAGGTGGCTTTTGATTTTTGGACTGAAACTGCTTCTTTGGTGTTTTGGGGTTCTGTGGGCACAGGAAAAAAAGATAAAAGTAAGATTATAGACCGAGAGGTGGCTTAAATCCTGTCAGTATGCAATCCATGAGCATATTTTTGTAATTACTTTTATGTGTTTTCTACATACAAAGATACCATACTGGGATATGAGAGAGGGACCTACTGAATTCTTGAATGCTATTAATAATATGACAGCAGAGATGACAACGTGAGGATATTGCTTACACCTCTTATATTGCAGCCTGCACCAGACAGGCCACATAAATCACCGCTGTTTCTCGTTGTTCTACCCACACTGTCTGGTTTTGCTCTGATTTGGGTGGTGTGTGTCTGAATGTTTGAGTGGAAAGCTTTGTCTATCTGTTGTTGCCTAATAGGTTTCAAAAATGAAAGCCACACGTGTGAGCTCACACTTGCATCTGGGAGAGAGACACTCCAGAGCTGTGGTGCAGCTCTCTTGCTCTACGATCTGAGTGGATCCTGAGATGCTCTTGGATTTCCCAGGACTCAATCATCTGATTTCTTTTTGAATCATTTTGTTAGGAATCACATTAACTGGGCAAGCAATTGTGGATATCACAAGTTGAAGGGATATCACGAGGTTGAGGCATGTCTTGCTTTAAGTGGATGTGTCTGTAGCAGAAACACCGAGTTTCACACAGCTTGAAGCATTGACGGAGTACCTGGTGGGAAGACAAGGCCAAGCCAAGATGCTCAGTTGCATGCAATGAACCTGAATGACTGGAAGGGGTGGAGTCAGGATCCATTTAAGGGTTGGCAGATCTCATTTAATGGTTGGCACTGGAGGCAAAGGTATTTTGTTGGAGATCCCTGCACACCTGATGTGTTCTGTAGGCAAGCTGTTGTTTTTTTTTTCTTTATTTCTGTGTCTATGACTGCTGCTTTTGAGCAAATCCTCACTCGCTGCAGCTTAGGACCTTTCTGCTCTGCTGTAGCTGCTGCACTTTCCATTGCACTGCAGTGTCAGATGAATGCGTTGGGTGCTTTATCTAGCAGATAAAGATGCATGTGAAACTGCCTAGGAGAAAGCTGCTGTAAAATTTACAGGTGAAGGAAGGATGTGATAGAGAATATTGAATAGGAGAAAAAAGCAAGGCAGGAAGGGAGAGGACACATGAGAAAAGGATGTGTTTCTGGAGAGGTAATCACAGAGTGCTGTAGGCTGGAGCTCATCTGGTCTAACCCCAAAGTGCTAAGGTATAACAAATACTGGTTATTTGTTATACGATTGCACGAAGGAAATATAACTGAGGTCCTTAGTGGTGGTTGTTAGTTTTTAATGTGCCTAACCCTTAATAACAAAACCTCTACCAACATGTGAAGGCACTGAGGTTTGTTGATGTACTGGCTGTGCAGTGTGGGGTTCCTGTGGAGCTTTCCCTCCAGCTGTGGCAGCTCCGGACCCTGACGTTGGAGCTCTGAAATGCTGTGTATGACGTAGAGCATTAGTGGAGTGCTGGGCACGCTGCCCACTGCATTAAAATCAAATGGAGTTCTCCCAGGTCAAGCTGCAGGTCTAGCTAGTACTTTTCCTCCTTTTGCAGGGTGTTTGTTCTTTTCCTTCATCTGCTTTGGGGAATGAGGTCACAGCTGAGTTGGAGCCCTAATCCCACTGAGTTTCTTTGCTCTGCAGCCACGACCTGCCCAGTTCTCTTCACTGTGTTTTCACTGCAACGTCAGCTTGCTCTGCTCCTTGTTTATGCAGATGGAGGCTGCATGTTTAACTGTGAAAACAAAAGCACTTAACTGCATCTGCATAACTTCAGCTCTTGTGCGGCCTCCTCTTGTGCGGCCTACTGTTGTGACCCCGGCTTTGTCAGCGCTAGGCCGAATTTCAGCTTTGTGGCTTCAGACTCCTGGGAAGCTGTGAAGCCCTTCAGCATGCACTGGACCACTCTTTTTCATTTTAATGCTTGTTTATCTGAACTGCTTCTCATACTTCTCCTATGAAGAGAGGCTGTGAGTCAGGCTTGTTCAGCCTGGAGAAGGGAAGGTTCTGTGGAGATGTGCTGTGGCCTTCCAGTACCTGAAGGGAGCTTAGAAACAGGTGGGAGAGTGACTTTTTGCATGGGCAGATAGCAATGAAATAAGGGGGAATGGTTTTAAAGTAAAAGAGGAGAGATTTAGGTTAGATGTGAGGAGGAAATGATTTCTCCAGAGGGCGCTGAGGCCCTGGCACTGCGGCCTGGAGCTGTGGTGCCCCATCCCTTGGTGTGCTCGAGGCCAGGTGGGATGGGCCTTGTGGAGCCTGAGCTGTGGGGCAGCCCTTAGGACTCTTTTCAGCAGCAGTGAGATGAGAGAAAGAAAAAGGAGAGGGGAAGAGAGGGAAAAAAAGAGGCAGTTTAACAAGCCCAGTCCAGTTGTTCATTTCATACACACACCCTGAACAGCTTTTGCATGGTTTATTTCATTTTCTGAAACCATTTTTCACCTGCCTGTTTTCTCAGCTGGGAAACTTCTGGTGTAGCCTTTTCAAAAAAATATTGCTTTTGTCATGATGAGAAAACAGAGCCTTCAAGACATTGAAAGGACAATATCCTTCTTTGACTTGGTGCAATGAAGCAGGGCTATAGGAATTTTAGGTTTTTGTACCACCCAAAGAATAGGCAAAAGAAATTTTCCGCTCTTAAACCCAGTTCACATGGGAATTTGAGAGTTGATTTAGCTTGGGGTTCCTTTATTTTTTTCACTTCACAGACTTCTCTGAGGACTTTGTGTTAGTATAGTGGGACTTAATCAGCATGAAGGGATAAGCAAACTGACAGAGATCCGTTCACATCTGTGTTTTTGGAAAAGCTGCAGTCCAAAAGTCAAGCTGAAGCTGAAAGAACCTTATTTTCATCTTGGGAGGAGTAGGTCTTGATAAGCTTGCTCGCACCAACACCTACTCAGCATAGCCAGGTAGCAAGAGAAATTTGATGTGATTTAATCCTGATGCACTTTTGCTTAGAAGAAGCTGTACAATGTGAACCACAGCTGGTGTGAGCTCTGTGAGTGGCACTGGTGGCAATGAGGAGAGTGAAGAGCCAACAGGATGGTGCTGCACAGAGCTTGGGGGTACCCTCAGACGGTGACAAAGGAAGAGAAAAATAGGGAAAATCAAGTGAAAACAAGACCTCTACTTCTACCACATAGCTGACTGAAGGGTGTACTGCCCTCCAAAAGGCTCAGCATGGAGCTGAAGGCAATGGTTATTTGCTGTTTGCCTTCAGCTTCAGCAGCTTTCCCACTTATGTTTCTTAACACAAGGTCCCATGAGTGCTGTTTGCTGTTCCTGACTTGATCCAAATTTGTCTGTGTTTAAAAAAAAAAAAAGGAAGAAAATGGTCTGCAACTCTGGAATACATTTGAGCAGTGGTTTAGTGTCATTATTCCCATTGTTCAGCTGTTGTAGAATAGGAAAAACTGGAGATATTCTTCTCAGAAATCTTGCCATCTTACATAGGTTTGGGGCCCTGTCAGCTAATAAAAACAGAAGACTGGAATTGTTGGTGAGAAAAGGTGGAAATCTGACAAGTTCAAATATAGAAATTCGAGATGTATTGTGGTAAATTAAATAGAGGACAAAGAGAAAATGAAAAAAAAGAATTAAAATAACCTAATTGGAAAAACCAGAATGTTCATTAAAGTGAGAAGAATAAGGGATTAAAATGTTCCACACGGTGTTTTTCTTTCACTTTGCTACTGCTAAAGGAAGGGCAAATCATCAAGTTTCTCTCTTTTGGCCTTTCAGAGTATTAAGGATATGGTGCTTGTGCCTGTAGCTGTGTGAGTCATTATGTCTTGGCAGTGCCATTGTACGGGAACTGTTGAATCATGGCCTGAACCACTGATTGGTCACCTGAGGTGAGCACCGAGTCAGCCATGGGGGCACAGGTGAAGGTGATGTACCTGTGTGATTGGAAGGGGTGGAGCCTGGCTCCACCTCTCCCAAACCCCATTTAAGGGCTGACCACCACCAGGGAAGGATCTCTTCTCGGAGATCCCTCCCACGTGGAGTCCCCTGCGAGCCTTGACATCTTGAAGGTGAGCCATCTTCTCTTTTGTATTATTTGTATCCCATCTATATAGAACTACCCAAAATATACTATCATCAATACTATTTTGTTGTGAAGTACCATCCTTAGGAGTTATTTATCTCACACTCGGCGAGCCAGGCAGCTCTGGTCATAATAATCTATACTTACTAAATATGTCCTTTATTTGGAATATGTTTAAATGGGTCAGGGGGGAGAACGTTACCCCCCTAGACCAGACAATCCCTGGTCTAATTCCAGGGTTCATGGGATCACCGTACTATGGGTTGGCATCTGTTATTGAGAAATGGGGACCCATGCGGGTTCCAGGGACTGCCTCTCCCTCCCCATTGTATTTGACTGAGTACTTTCTAGGATTAGATAAGGACACACTCATTATCAAGGAGTGGCGGCTAGCCGCCTCTGCAGTAGCCTGGCCTTTAGTACTGGCCATACTTAAATATACAGATACTGCAAATGTTAATATGGAAACTGAAAATCAATTATTAAGAGAGCGTATTGAGAAACTTGAGCAACAGCTGGGTACATTAACAACCAAAAAGCCTGGCCTAAATGTCCCCACAAGACAAATACGGAGTATATCGGTAGAGGACATCCAAAAATCAGAGGAGGCAGATTCAGATATGACAGGAAAAAAGATCTCTAAGGCAGATCTCGAAACTCCATCTATGATGGACCCATTTGAGATTCGGCCTATTATAACGCAAAAAACAAAAAAGGTACAGGATAGAGCAGCAGGGGTGCCTCCTGACCAATGGCCCCCTGCAGAAACCTGCCTCCATGTGACCGCTCGTCCGTATACAGCTAATGAGTTGATGGACCTAGTACAACGGTTCCATCAAAAAACAAGGGAAAGCATACCATCATGGCTCCTAAGGTTATGGGATGCAGGAGCTGAAAGTGTTTTAGTAAATGGGACAGAAATGTCAAAATTAGCATCCATAACAATAAACCTGGCCTTGAGACAGAGGTTATATGCAGCCGTCCACTACAATGATGAAAACCATTCTATTATAGATTGGTTGATGGCAGCATGCCGCCTAACATGGCCGAACAAAACTGATATCCTTCTCAATACTGGTTTGTGGTCCTCTATGGAGGACCTCCAGACATACATCAAAGAACTAGGTATGAGGGAGGCTATGTACGCAGATGCTTTTGAAAGCCCCAATACAGAGAAATTTACAGCGGGCATGAGAGATCTGATACTGCAGCAGGCCCCCTCCCACCTATACGGGATGCTAGTTTCCATACTAAATCCGTTGGTGGCATCAAAGGCCATCATGCAGCAGGCAGCCCAGTTAGTGGCAGATTTGGGGGAGACGGAGCGTGTAAGAACCAGGCGCAATGTTCGTGTAGTGGAAGACGCTGAGGCCTTCCCTATTAAAACTAAAAAGCCTGCTCCACGGATACCCCGATCAGGCCCCATACGGGTATCCCAGAAGACTATGTTCAATGACCTAATACGGGCTGGGGTTGCGTTTGCCAAAATTGATGGGCAACCCAACCATGTTTTGTTACAGCTGTGGAAACAGCTTAAGAATGATCAAAAATTTCAGAGTGCTCCCAGAAAATTGGGAGTACGAATTATACAAGAAACAGCACCAACAACCTGGAATCTGGCTGACTTTATAATACCAAACAGAAGGAAAAAACATCCGCAGGTGTCGCGGGCTACAGTGCCTGAGCCACCTGTGACAAAAGATTTGGATCTGGCAAAGTTCATGGATTAACGAAAAACACTGGTCCCCATAGGGCCTCCAGATGTGAGCGGAGGCCCTATGTAGAATTAACAATATTTTTGTCTAGGACAAATGTGCAGAAGGTGATGGCTCTAGTGGATACCGGCACAGAAACGTCAATTATATATGGAGACCCAACAAAATTTAAGGGTAATAGAGTGATGATTGGTGGGTTTGGGGGACAGACTATTCCAGTCACCCAAACGTGGTTGAAATTGGGGGTTGGGCGTCTCCCGCCCTGGGAGTATAAGGTGTCGATTGCCCAATTCCAGAATATATCCTGGGCATAGACATTCTATGGGGTCTGGCTCTCCAGACAACTGTGGGAGAGTTCAGACTACGGCAGAGGTACATTAGTATCCGGGCAATACGGACAATATTGAGGGGCCATGCAAAACATGAGCCCATTTGTTTGCCGAAACCACGCCGGATTACTAATGTAAGACAGTACAGACTCTCGGGGGGGCAAGAAGAAATATCAAAGATGGTGCAGGAATTAGAGAAAGTAGGTATTATAAGACCTGCACACAGCCCATATAATTCCCCCATATGGCCAGTACGGAAGTCGGATGGAACATGGAGAATGATGGTGGATTATAGGGAACTGAATAAGGTCACACCGCCCATCCAAGTGGCCGTACCCAATATTGCCTCCTTAATGGACACTCTTAGTAGGGAAATTAAAACCTACCATTGTGTCCTGGATTTAGCAAATGCGTTTTTTAGCATACCTATTGCTAAAGAATCACAAGATCAATTTGCATTCATGTGGGGAGGCAGGCAGTGGACCTTTCAGGTCTTGCCACAGGGGTACGTGCACTCACCAACATACTGTCATAATTTGGTGGCACGTGACCTGGCTGATTGGAGAAAACCGAACCATGTGAACCTACACCACTATACTGATGACCTCCTGTTAACATCTGACTCACTGGAAGCAGTAGGGGAGGCAGCAGAATCATTAACTGCCTACCTAAGTGAAAGAGGATGGGCTATCAATCCTCAAAAAGTGCAAGGTCCAGGACTATCCATAAAATTTCTAGGGGTAGTCTGGTCAGGAAAGACCAAAATGTTACCTGATGCCGTCATAGATAAGGTTCAGGCATTTCCAGTCCCTACAACACCAAAGCAGCTGCAGGAATTCCTGGGTATACTGGGATATTGGCGTTCCTTTATACCTCATTTGGCGCAGCTGCTGAGACCTTTATATAGACTTACCAAAAAGGGCCAATTATGGGATTGGGGGAGAACAGAACAGGATGCTTTCCAACAGGCGAAACAGGTGGTTAAACAAGCCCAGGCACTGGGTATATTTGATCCTACCCTCCCAGCTGAGTTAGATGTTCACGTAACTCAAGATGGCTTTGGCTGGGGCCTGTGGCAACGTCAGAGTTCTGTTCGGACCCCCATTGGATTTTGGTCTCAGGTGTGGCATGGAGCAGAGGAAAGATATAGTATGATTGAAAAACAGTTATTGGCTGCCTATCCCGCATTACAAGCGGTAGAGCCAATAACCCAAATGGCTGAAGTTATAGTCAAGACTACATTGCCAATTCAGGGGTGGGTAAGAGATCTGACCCACCTTCCTAAGACAGGGGTGGCCCAGGCACAGACGGTGGCACGATGTGTCGCCTATCTCAGTCAGAGGAGTAGTCTGTCTTCCTCACTGTTGAAAGAAGAGCTCCAGAAGATTCTTGGCCCAGTAAAGTATCATAGTGATGCACTGAAACAAACTTTGGTTGCTCCACCATGGAAGAGTCCCGTCCAGGAAGGAAAATATCCTATTCCTGAAGATGCCTGGTACACGGATGGGTCCAGCAAGGGAAACCCAAGTAAGTGGAGAGCAGTAGCGTACCATCCTGCCACAGACACAATATGGTTTGAAGAGGGGGATGGTCAAAGCAGCCAGTAGGCAGAGCTGCGGGTGGTGTGGATGGTTATAACCAAAGAACCTGGTGATGGTATCCTGAATATTTGCACAGATAGTTGGGCTGTGTATCGGGGGCTCACTCTTTGGATCGCACAGTGGGCCACCCAGGATTGGACGATCCACTCCCGACTGATCTGGGGCAAAGATATGTGGTTAGACATATGGAATGCAGTCAAACACAGAACTGTACGTGTCTACCATGTTTCTGGTCATCAACCCCTACAGTCACCAGGAAATGATGAAGCCGACACACTGGCCTGAGTTAGATGGGTTGAGAACTCACCATCTGAGAATATTGCTTACTGGCTACATCAAAAGCTGCGGCATGCTGGGCAGAAGACCATGTACGCAGCCGCTAAAGCGTGGGGACTGCCCATACAACTATTGGACATCGCTCAAGCATGCCGAGACTGTGACGCCTGCTCTAAGATAAGACTGAGGTCGTTGCCTGAAACTACAGCCCATCTTGCTAGAGGACACAATCCTCTACAGAGGTGGCAGGTTGATTATATTGGGCCCCTCTCTCGGTCTGAGGGGGCGAGAAATGCCCTAACCTGTGTCAACACCGTGAGTGGGCTAATGCAGGCCTATCCAGTACTAAAAGCCAACCAGGCATACACTATAAAGGCACTCACAAGGCTGATGGCTGCCTACGGGACACCGCAAGTCATCGAGAGTGACCAAGGAAGTCATTTCACGGGTGCAGTGATACAACGCTGGGCAGAAGAAAATAATATTGAGTGGCGATTCCACCTGCCATATAATCCAACGGGGGCAGGCCTTATCGAATGTTACAATGGTATTCTCAAGGCTGCCCTGAAGACAGACTCTCAGTCCCTGCAGGGGTGGACAAAGAGACTCCATGAGAACCTGCGGGACCTGAATGAAAGACCTAGAGATGGCAGACCCAGTGCCTTGAAAATGTTACAGACAACATGGGCCTCCCCACTTAGGATCCAAATTACGGGCACTGATAATGAAGTGAGACCTCAGATTGGCAGTGAGAACAATCTTCTGCTCCCTGCCCCTGAGGACCTAAAACCAGGTACCAATAAAATAAAACGGCCCTGGAAGGTGCAGGTAGGACCACAATGGTGCGGCCTACTTGCACCTTGGGGGAGATTATTGGAGGTGGGGGGTTCGGTAGCCCCTCTGGTAATGGGTACATGGCCTACTGAAATAATGGTTAACACTCCAGTCTTCATTGCTAAGGGGACCCCTATCATGTCTCTGTGGCAGATCAGGACACCTCCTTTGGTGCCTGATATAGTTGTACAGCCACAGACATCAGGTCAAAGAGTTTGGTACAGGCGGCCAGGGCATGCCCCTGTACAAGCTGAAGTGTTAACCCAAGACAGGAATACGGCCTGTATCTTACCCTGGAGAGTGGATCTTCCCCTCTTGGTACCTCTAAAACACTTATATTACTCCCCTTAAGTCTATGAGTCGCCAGAAGGAACCAAACAATGCTACAGTGTTCCAGAGTTGCAGCATCTGGTGATGATCTAACTGGGTCTGATGACACAAGATGGACCTGCACTGTGTGATTGCATGCTTCCAGTAGATACCACCAAGCACTGGCCCAAAGAAGAGTTCGACTGATATGCCAATCATCACCCATCTCGGATTACATCAACATGCGTCGCGACGGGCAATTATGTAAGCGTCGCGATGTATTGGGTCTCTGTATCAAGGGGAGCTCACCTTATGGTTACTTGATCAGTGGTTCGCGTCGTGAAGGGGTGGAGTGTATGGGAACTGCTGAATCAAGGCCTGAACCACTGATTGGTCACCTGAGGTGAGCACTGAGTCAGCCATGGGGGCACAGGTGAAGGTGATGTACCTGTGTGATTGGAAGGGGTGGAGCCTGGCTCCACCTCTCCCAAACCCCATTTAAGGTCTGACCACCACCAGGGAAGGATCTCTTCTCGGAGATCCCTCCTACGTGGAGTCCCCTGCGAGCCTTGACATCTTGAAGGTGAGCCATCTTCTCTTTTGTATTATTTGTATCCCATCTATATAGAACTACCCAAAATATACTATCATCAATACTATTTTGTTGTGAAGTACCATCCTTGGGAATTATTTACCCCACACCAGGGAAGAAAGGGGTGGTGCTACACCGCAGCCTGCCGTGGGTCATGTGGCTATTTCAGCCTTGCTTCCTCTGAACCAACGCAGCAGTTCCTGGAGCCAACTGATGAACTCCCGGACTTTCTGGGCTGGAAAAGGACACGCTGTAAAGGGGCTGGACTGCGTTGGCCTCTGGTACAGGGTTGACGTATGCATTGGAGGTGGTGCTGTAGTGGGCACTTCTGCTGTCATTAGTCCCATCTGCTCCAGGATCCAGTGCCGGAAGTGCTGAGTGGAGACATAGACTCCAGGCTGGTGCATTCTCCCTCAGCCCCTCCCCCCCCCAGCTAGTCACGCCAATGAGCCAGAAGTAGTTGGCTCTTTTATCCCTGCACATCAGAGGACCACCGCTATCGCCCTGCAGCGGAGGAGAGAAGGCCAAGGTGTTACTGGGCGGCCACATCAGCTGCAGAGCTGGCTTTCTCACAACACTCCCTAGAGCCACATTCGGCGCACAGAAAAGCTCCGCTTGGGTGCTAGAGCCTCATGAAGGTTCTGGGAGGGGGTTGCAGGCATGGAAAGTAGCTCTCCCTCCCTCATCTCTGTGTCACGATCTGGCCTGAGGCAAGAGGCGTGTCCCAGGACTGGCTCTGGACCTCCAGGGCACCAAGAGCACCTGGGGTGTCTCTCCAGGCACAGTCCCAGGCACATGAGGCATGGGGAACCAGGGGGAGGAGCTGCCGATGGGAAAGGGGGGTGAGCTCCAGAGGTTGTGGGCCCCCGGCCCTGAGAGGGCGGCTTGCAGGCGCAGCACAGCTGCGTGTCGGCATGCAGCTCCTACCTGGCAGGTGTCGATGCTGCCCTTCGGATATCCAGTGCACAAATTGTGGGGATGGATGGCCCCAGCATACCAGTGGCTGCTGTTGCAGAGTCTGGGGTCAATGAGCTGGACCTTGGCCTCCTGCAGGATGTGATACGGTTCGACAGGTTCCTCCTGTAGGGCTGAGAGCAAAGAGCACAATTGGCAGTGTCAGCTCCTTGCTGGTTCTCATCCTGTTTGGGGGTGAACCCCCTCCCCTAGGTCTTGGCTTTGTGTCCTGAGACGTACCGACGCTTCCCTGCTTTGGGAAATGGGTCAGGTCCATCCCTCTCTACGGACACATCACCATGGTGTGTGTCACCCTGGGGTTCAGTGCCGCCATCAGGGATGCCTGCCCCCTGCCTCAGCAGCACGCCAAGCTTTAGTTGCACATTTCGGATACTCACATCTCAGACCCACGTGTCCCCAGCCACTGACATAGCACTCGGAGAGCTCTGCCACGTTCAGCGAGGCGTCGGGCACGCAGGCGAGCTGGATGTAGGAGCTGCAGAGGACAGGTTGGTCCAGTTCCAGCAAGGCGATGTCATTGGCCATGGTGTCTCTGTGGTAATACTCGTGCACTATGACCCGCTTCACGTTGCGCACTACAGCTTCAGGGCCCAGGTGAGTCAAATCGTTGGCACTGATCACCACGTGCCACAGTGTGTAGGGACTGGAGGAAGGATGGAGGAAGGGGTCAGCGGGAACACGGCCACGTCCTGCAGCACCCAGGAGGGGTGCACCCAGGAGCGCCCACACGCTGGCTGGACTGCAAGGAAAGGGACAGCCCTTACCTCGTGTCGTCGAAGCAGTGCGCTGCCGTGAGGACCCACTGCGGGCTGATGAGGGACCCTCCGCATACGTGTCCCATGCCCGCAAACCAGGTACTCTGTAGGCTGACAGTCCACGGCCAGGCCCCACGCGGGGCATCTGTGCCGCCCACGATGCGCGTTCCCCCATACCGAGAGGCCATGGGCCGGAGCCCGCAAGTGCTGCAATGAGAAAGACGGTGAGTGCCACTGTCAGCTGCTCCCTCACCCCGCTCACGCTGCATGTGAGCCGCTGTCCGGGGGCCACTCACTTGCAGACACCCGAGGTGTGGTGCATGGGCTGGCACGCGGCCAGCGGCACGAGGATAAGGAGCAGCAGCAGCACCATCACTCCTGGAGGAGAGAGGCAGCGCATCGCATCTGCTGTTGACTTCAGCCACAGTGTGTGTTGATGCTGACATCACAGAACCAGTGTTTCCGAGGGCTGTGCCACCACCGGAGGTTTTGCGGGGGGGTCTGGGTCAGGGTGCGACCCCTGAGGGACAGGATGAACACCTGGCTGCCAGCGCTGCTTGCTGATAGCAGGAGGAGCACAAGTGGCTTTGTAGAGCATTTGGATGCTGGAGCACAGCTGTGACAGACGAGCAGCGATGTGCTGGGGCATGCCGTGCCCCCATGTGCACATAACTGCATTGTTAGCGACAAACACAGTCGCTACATCAGCACACACTGACTGCACACTGACATGCACTGGGTGCACACCAATGCACACTGACTGCACACTGATTCAGACTGGCTCCCCAGTTTTATTGTTGGCCCCTCCCTGGTCCTGGCAGGTCACTATAACGTCCCAACCTAGAGGGGTCCCACCCCGGCCCAGACGCCCCTGCTTAGCCCCTGGTGGTGGCACAGCCCTCAGAACCAATGGTTCTGTGATGTCAGCGTCAACACACACTGTGGCTGAAGTCGACAGCAATGAAGCCGGACGCGATGCGCTGTCTTTCTCCTACAGGAGTGATGGTGCTGCTGCTGCTCCTTATCCTTGTGCCGCTGGCCGCGTGCCAGCCCGTGCACCACACCTCGGGTGTCTGCGAGTGAGTGGTCCCGGCTTCACAGTGCCCCGTGGGGAGGGAGGGAAGGAGGGAAGGAGGGAGATGATGGAGAGAAACAAGGAGAAAAGGAGATCAGGAAGGAGGGATGGCATCTCACAGGCAGTGGCACACGCTTCTTTCTCACTGCAGCACCTGCGGGCTCCGGCCCTTGGCCTATCAATACGGCAACATGCGTGTTGTTGGAGGTACGGATGCTCTGCACGGGTCCTGGCCATGGATTGTCAGTATCCAGAATCCCTTGTTTTCTGGCACGGGACACATGTGCGGAGGGTCCCTCATCACCCCACAGTGGGTCCTCTCAGCAGCACACTGCTTTGGCCATCCCAGGTAAGGGCCGTCCCCTTCCCTGCAGTACAGCCAGCGCGGGACCGCAGGTTCCAAGGCTGTTGACGTGCCCAAGGCAGAGCAGCGATGTCACAGCCCTCCTCTCCTCTATGGCTCTGCTCCTCCTCACCTCCCTCTCCATCTCCCTGCCAGCTACGTTCTGGAGTCACGTGTGGTGATCGGTGCCAACGATCTGACTCAGCTGGGCCACGGGGTGGAAGTGCGCACTATCAGAAGGGCGATCCTTCATGAGCATTATAACAACAAGACCATGGCCAATGATATAGCACTGCTGGAATTGGACCTACCTGTCTGGTGCAGCGACTACATCCAGCTGGCCTGCGTGCCCGACGCCTCGCTGCATGTGGATGAGCTGACGGAGTGCTACATCAGCGGCTGGGGTGTCACACAGGCCAGATGTGAGTACACAAAGCGCACGGCTGTCCCGAATGGAAGCTTCAAGCCAGACCCGGGGTGATGCCGAAGCGGCGTATCCGTAGAGATGGATGGGTCTGAGCCATTTCCCAGAGCAGGGAAACGGCGCTACAGCTCAAGACACCAAGCCGAGACCTAGGGAAGGTGACGGTGCCACTTGTGTTCTGTGCTCACAGCTGCACAACCTGCCCAGACTGCCGAGATCCTGCAGGAGGCCAGGGTCCAGCTCATCGACATCCAGCGCTGCAACAGCAGCCGGTGGTACGGAGGGGCCGTACATCCCCACAACTTGTGTGCTGGTTATCCACAGGGCGGCATCGACACCTGCCAGGTAGGAGCTGCACGCCGACACGCAGCTGTGCTGTGCCCACAAGCCGCCCTCCAGTAACGCTCTGCGCTTCTCTCCCCCACTGCAGGGCGATAGCGGTGGCCCTCTCGTGTGCAGAGACAACAACGCTGACTACTTCTGGCTCATCGGTGTGACCAGCTGGGGGAAAGGCTGTGCCAGGGCATTTCGCCCTGGCATCTATACCTCCACCCAGCAGTACTACGACTGGATCCTGCGACAGATGAGAGCAGCCGCCCACCTGACATCGCGCACAGAGACTCATGTCACGACCGCCTCGTCCCACTACAATGCAACCGAGCCTGTGCCAACACCAACACAGCCCACCGTGTCCAGCTCCTGCCCACATCTACTCCAGAAACTGAAGGATTTCTTCACTAGGGTGCAGGAGCTCCTGCAGACTACGCTTGGAAAGAAGGCCTAAACAGTCGCATGGCATGCAGCAGGTTGCAGCACACAACCTTTTTCTGTCGGGGCAATGCCTCATGGCAGCCCCAGTGCCAAAGCTCTCCTATGTTCTGTCTGTCATCTTCTGTCTTTTCTGCACTTAGAGATTGAAGTTTACTGAGTTAGATAAATAAAGGTTCTCATTTTCACAGCAATCTGTGTCTCTGCTCAGTTCAAATTCTAGTGCCGGGCAAAGACTTCCATACCTGGCACGTGCAAAATGAGGCTGCGTGCAGACTGCAGGCCAGCACCAGGAGAGAGCGGCCCACGAGGGCTGAAACCATGAGCAGTCAGTGTGTGCTGATGTACCGACTGTGTTTGTTGGTCATTGGGCACCGCTGCGCAGTCAGAGTGTCGGTGTGCACTCAGTGTGTGTGTGTATGGGAACTGCTGAATCACGGCCTGAACCACTGATTGGTCACCTGATGCGAGCACCTAGTCAGCCACAGGGCACAGGTGAAGGTGATATACCTGTGTGACTGGAAGGGGTGGAGCCTGGGGCAGTGGAGGAGGTGGGCATGGCCAGAAATGCTCTGCATCTTCTTTTATTGCAAAGGGCACTTCTTGGGGAAAAAAACACCAGTGGGGTTTTTATTATTTCAAAGTGCTTTAGCCTCACTTGGTGGAAACAGAACCACGGACACTTTTCACTTTCATAGTTCAAAATTCCATAATCTCATTTCTCTCGTTGCTGTGGTTTTCTTGCTTGACTTGTGTGGCAGCAACTAACTCTTCTCCTTTGCATTTGCTTTAGTTACTCTTCTCCCATCTCACCCCACCGTCGCTGACGCCCACCTGCCCCAAGAAGACCAACAAGGAAGAACTGGGGGTGAAAGAAGAACCTCGGCTGACGCTGCAGGACTGAACTGAGCTAAGAAGAGACTGGCCCAGCAGAAGACTGATAGGGACCACAGGGACCTAGTTAATGACAAAATGTATGAGTTAGGAGGATCACTTCTAAAATCTCTGTAAATAAATTATTTTCTTCATATCATTTTTATCTTGTGTTATTTACATTTTTATTTTTACTATTCATGGCCTGATACTTGTGGAAATAAATGTTGGAATCATAAACCTTTTCCACTTGTCTTGCCTGATTTGATTTATTAGAAGGTGAAATTAAAAACTGCCAGAGCAGCTGTGAGTAAGCAAGCCAAGGGGATGGAGGAGAGGGGATGGAGGGGATGCAGGAGAGGGCATAGAGGAGAAGGAATAGAGGACATAAAGGAGAGGGGACAGAGGGGATAGAAGAGATAGAGGAGATAGAGGAATAGAGGTGATAGAGGGGATAGAAATGAGGGGATAGAGGGGATAGTGGGGATATAGGAGAGGGGATGGAGGAGATAAAGGAAAGGGGATAGAGGGTACAGAGGAGAGGGGATAGAAGAGAGGGGACAAAGGACAGGAGAGAGAAGGGACAGAGGAGATAGAGGGGTGGGGATAGAGAAGATTGGGGTAGGGAGGGAAGGGAGGGGAGAGAAGATGCAAGAGATGAAGAAGAGGGGATAGAGGGGATGAAATGGGATAGAGGACATGAAGGAAAGCAGGCAGAGGGGATGGAGGTGAGGGAATATACAGGGGATGGATGGGATGCAGGGCATAAATTAGGGGACAGAGGGGATGGAAGAGAGGGGACAGAGGGGATGGAAGAGAGGGGACAGAGGGGATGGAGGAGAGGAGACAGAGGGGATGGAAGGGATGGAGGAGAGGGAAAGGAAAGGATGGAGGAGATAGAGGAGAAGGGCTGGAGGGAATGGAAGGGATGGAGTGGATGGAGGAGAGGGGAGAGAAGAGAGGGAGGAGAGGGGATAGAGTGGATAAAGGGGACCGAGGGAAAAGAGAGGGGGAGAGGGGACAGCGGGGATGGGTGAGTGGGGATGGAGGGGATGAGGGAGAGGAGATGGAGGGGATGGAAGACAGGGGATACAGAGGGGATGGAGGAGAGGGCATCGAAGGGATGGAGGGCATAGAGGATAGGGGAGAGGGGACACAAGGGGATACAGGGGATAAAGGAGAGGGTAAAAAAAGGAAAGAAGAGATGGGATAGAGGAGACAGAGGGGATATAGGATAAGGAATAGAGGGGAAAGAGGAGGCGGAGTAGAGGAGAGGGGATGTAGGGGATGGAGAGGATGGAGGAGTAGAGGGGAGGGAGGAGAGGGGATAGAGGAGTGGGGATTAACGGGATAGAGGAGAGAAGATGGGAGAGAGGGGATAGAGGAGAGGGCAGAAAGGGGGGAAGGCGATAGAGGAGAAAGGATAGAGGGAATAGAGGTGATAGTGGAGAGGGGATAGAGAGGATAGAGAACAGGGGATCGAGGGAATAAAGGACTGGGGATAGAGTGGATAGAGGGGATAGCACACCATCCCACCACACGGTTCATGGGGAGCTACAGAGTGAGTGCTGCAGCTCTGTGGGCTTTCAGCAGTGCTGGTACCCACCTCAGAAGAGCACTCCCTCTCCCTGTAGACATCACTGTTCTGTTTCCAATTTCCACTCAGAGGACAGGACAAACAGTGCCCGCGAGACGTGAGCGGCCCCTCCTGCTCCTGCCCGTCCCTGTGCTGTGTGTGCACTGCCTGTCTCACTGTCAGCATGACACTGAGGCCTTCACATGGGACACTCTGTCTCCTTTCTCTGCTTCATCAGTGCCAATCCCAACAGTATGACACTGTGTGATCTTCTGCTACAACAGTCAGCTGACAAGTTTCACCCTATCTGTGCTTTAAGAGAAGCTCTCTAGCCTTTAATAAATATAGCACAATGAATGCCTCTGTTTATGCTTTGCCTTATTTTCTTCAGGGTATTTAGATATCTGCCTTACACATTTCCTCCACAGTTTTACTGATGGTGCATGCTGGATCTATCAAATTCTGCTTTTCTGAAGGAATTACACATGTATGGATCTCTTCCGACCTGAGGCCTTCCACTTTACTGAAATGTACCTGAGGATTTCAAGACACCTTGACTAGTAAAGCTTGAATGCATTTAGCTCAGCGCTGGAAATGTTTGATTCAATTTCCTGATTATCACTGTTAACTTCCACACTTCTGAAGAGGAGCAGACAGAAATGAGAGAGCCAGATTTAGTGCTTTATATGCACAACACAGAATCACAGAATTGCAGGAGGTGGAAGAGACCTCAAGAGATCACTGCTTTCTTCTTGAATCCCAGGACTTGGCTTAGCATGAGTATCAAGAATCTTCCAGGGAATGTTGCTGGAGTCCGTCATTGGAGGCAAGCTTACAGCTTCTGCATCTATGCTGGATTAGTTTGTAGCTTGGCAATGATACAGTGACAGCTAGGAGCATTTATGAAGCTGGATCATGGAAACATTGGGTTTCTGTGGGCATTTTTTGCTTAACAGAGTAAACTGAAAAGAGATCTAATTCTGTGCAATGCCAGTGAATTTACAGAGGAAAGAGAGTGTACATAGGAAAGAGAAAATGACCTGCAAATGTTTGCTTATCATCTGTAATAGAATGTACTTAACAGAGATCTTGCTTCAGAGGTACCACCCATGGACTGGAAGAGCTCTGAAGGAAGACAGGCTATGCTGCACCACTCAGAGCTGTCTGCAGTGGTTCTGTCTTTAGCTTTTTACCCCAGCTAAGTCTTACACTGCTAGAGAAATACTGAGACAGAAGAAAAATGTCAGGATGGGGCTGAAAGTAAATTGTCTTCTCCCATCTCCACATCTCTTCAAAAAAATTCTGGGCTTATAGGAAATGAAAATAAAAAAGTGTCTAGGCAGTACTAGCTGTAGATTGCTAACAAAGAGGAATTCATAGTGAAAGTAGATTCTCTTCTCAGAGTTGAGGAAAAAACAGTGCTGTTTGCAAGCAGAAATTAGGAATATGTTTCTCAAGATTTAGAGTGTAACTCTTCACTGAAACTGAGAAACTAAGAAACTTAATGAGAAATTTTAACTCTTGACATTTGTTTAATTGAAAAGAAGCTTGAAAAAAAAACCACTGTGGCTTTGGACATTATTTGCCTTCAGCAAGCACAGTCATTGCAGTTATAGAACAGCCCAAGTTGGAAGGGACCCCTAAGGATCACTGATTCCAGTTCAGGGCTCTGCACAGTGCCACCCAAATCTAAATCCTATGTCTGACAGTGGTGTCCAAATGCTCGCTGAGCTCTGGCAGCTCGGGCCCATGCTGCCTGCCTTGGCAAGCTGTGCCATGCCCACCACCCTCTGGGGCAAAACCTCTTCCTAACAGCCAGCATGACCCTCCTGAGGAGGCGATTCATTCTCTTGGCTTCTCGTTGCTGATGGGAAACGTAACATCCCTCTCACTTGTCCTTACTTGTTTTTCAGTGCACAGGCCACCCAACCTAATGTGACCCACACTTCAGGTCACTCTGAATTATGAAAGTGGATGTTGAGGGAAAGCAGCTCCTGTGTGTGTGACTGCTGCATCCAGACACAGAACACATCGAGTTCCACGAGCAAGCTTCAGCTCCTCTTAAATTGCCTGTCATTTTTCCAAGTCAAAACTTTTGGCTTTTCCTGCCTTGAAACTGTCTTGGGCTGCATATCCATCTGTTACTCCAAAAGTAATGCCTCCTATTGGTTTCCCTGGAAACTACAGCAGGTGCAATGAGCACAGTAACTCACAGCACAATTTCTCAGCTACAAAATACCATTTTTCAACTTAGTCACCACCATTAGCTGTGTATTTTCACCAGTAATGAACAAAAGCCTGCATGCCACACTCATCACAACCTGAGGAACGAGCATTTTCCCAGCTTCCTTCTGTCCTGCCATTGAGTCTCTTGAGGAGGGCAATGTCTGGAAATCAGCTGGCTGTAAGAGCTGCCCAATGCTACATGCAGCTTGTGTCCGAGAGACATGATGTCTGACAGCAAGTGTTCCTCTCCACCTCCTCAAGAGCTCTGCACGCAGCTGGTGTTGCTGTAGAGAAGAAATCTAGCTCTGTCTTCTACTCTTGCTACTCTCCTCCTCTCCTGGAGTGCATGGCCTTCTCGGAGCCAGCCACAGTGCAAAAGGTGGGGCAGTTTTTGTTTCCCCCCATACCTTGTTTTTTGTGTTTTTGTTTTTGTTTTCTTCCTGTGAGCTATGTTCCCCTGCCATGGACTCAGATCTAGAGGTAACTCTGTGACAGCCTCAGACTATTGGACTGCACGAGGTTCAGTATTCACCAAGACTTTTTGTACTGCTGCTCACAGGTGATGCAGATCTGCAAGAAGACAGGAGAGGTCACGAGGAACGGGCCCAGCTGGGCGCTGCACCGCAGCCCTGTATAGGGCTGCCTCCTGTGAGGCTGCAGAGCCAGAGCTCAGCCCTACTGCAATTGCCTGACGATGGGAGCCTCGTTGTCAGTACCCGGAGCTGTTGAGGCCTCCTGATTTTTCCAGGATGCCTCCTGAATGTGTGGAGCAGAGAGAGAAATGTCACAGAACTGCAGATCTGGCTTCCAGCTCCAGCCATCCACTGGGACTTGCTTGGGGAACCGGAGAGGAAGGCAGGGAGGGCAGCGCAGAGCTTTAGGCCTGCCTCTCACCTAGCACCGTTACGACATCGTCACGCAGTGCCTGCCCATTCTCCAAGCAGCAGTGTCTGGCAATGCTGTGGAAATTCCCAGGCATCTCTGGCCTGGAAGACAGCAGAGAGAAACAATTTCTCAGCGGGATAAAAAGGAGCCCTCTGTAGGTAGGCCTGAGGGAAATAAGAGACAGAGCAGGCAGCCAGCATCAGTGACTGTGCTCGTGCCTTGCCTCCCCTTGGCATTTCGCCCTGTGCTCCCCTCTTGGCTCTAGGGAAGCGCCCTGCAACCCCAGCATCTCTCCAGGGCAGAGCCCACTCACCAGAAGAAGGCAAACTTCCTACTGCAGGTCAGCTGCACTCCATGTAGCAGATGTTGTGATGCAGTCCTGCAGCTCTTCAGGCCTCAAAAATGGATCACAGAGATACACGGTGGCCCTGCACACCTGAAAAAAAGAGTCCTGCCACATCATACCTTACCCACTGGTGTGATCAGGATCCTTCCCAGGGAGCTTGTCCAAATGAACTTTTGCTGACCTCTCCCTGGAAGAGGGGCCCGCCCCAGCTGCAGTCTCCAGCCAGGAGAAGGCATTAGTGGAGTAGAGGGAACCCTCCCCCTTCCTTGGGCAGGCCCCCAGGCAGCCCTGATGCCTTGCAGCTGTGTTCTTGGGCTGGCTCCTCACTGTCCTCTCCTGAGGACGGGCACTGGATGTGGGAGACTGAGCCAGATGTGGCCAAAGAAGGGCAGCACTGCTAGGAAATTCTGTGAGACTGCCCCAGCTTTCCTTGCAACGCTTTCAGGGATGTTTTCAGAGACACTCAGCAGCTGCCAAGCAGGCGGGAGTGGCAGAACGTGTCTGCCATTGCCAAGCAGATCTCTAATAACCTCTGGGGACTCTTACTCCAGACACTCTGGGGTCTGGATCCCGAAGGTGCAGGAGAAGGCTGAGCCACATTTCCATCACTTCTCTGGCAAAGAATGGTCCCTTCCCAGAGGCAGAGGAGGCCAGGGCTGCACGGAGCCTGAAGGCTGACAAGTGAAGGACAACTTGCCTCTGCAACTCAGAGCCCCTACCTGTTAGCTGGGTAATGGAAGACCTCCAACTGAGCTCTAGCAGCACCTGTGCGCTGCCTCCTCAGGCTGTGGAGGGTGGCAGCCCAAGAAATGACTCTCGTCTACTCATTCCAAGCCCCATTAAAGCAGTGTGTGAACTCCTTGATGCTCTGTGGTCTTTGGCTATGTTTGCTATGACTGCCAAGGGCTGAAGTTACTAGTGAGAAGACGAGAGCAGCTCTCAGCCCAGGAAAGGCATGCTGTTTGCCAGCTTTGCCTCCCTGCTGATGGCAGAGAGAGAGGAACATAGCCTTAGAAAAGACCCCTTGGCCTTAGCTAGCCTGCCAGAGCTCTGCACCTGGACATCCCGAGTGAGAGGCTGCAGTCAGAGAGGGGAAAAGTTGGTCTCACCTTCTCAGATGCTCTTCTGAACGTGCTGCCCAGACCTCTCACTTCCATCTGTTACACGACATTGGTTCTCTGCTGGGCTTTCTCCATCAGGATGACCAGGACACTCTCCAGGAACCTCCTCTCTGTGGTCAGTGGCTCTTTCATCAGCTAAAATAAAGCAACGTGTCCATAATCACCCAGATACAGCTTAAGCCCTGGCTCTGAAAAAAAATAAAAACAAGCATCCTTGGAGTCTTAATGGTGACCCTCCCCTCTGTCACCCTTGTCCCAAAGGAGACAAGCCAAGCAACAGTTTCTGAAGAAGAACTCTCCTCTTGCAGCTGCCTCACCTCAGCAAAGAGAGCCATTGCTGTGAGCTGAAGGTTTTCAGATGGGGACTTCGGGCACTGAGACATGGACCGCGTCACACCTCTTGAGAGGAGCTGCGTGCAGCGTCCTGCTCTGCACACAGAGCACAAGCAGGAGACACGTGGTCATGTGGAATGACACAGGCAGTGATCCACAACTTCCCCTGCTCCAACACAGGCAATGCTCTGCCACATGGGAGTAGAACGGGTCCTGGCAGCTGTTTCCCTCGCACAGCCATCCACAACCGGTCAGATGGAGCCCCAGGGGTCTCACCTCGTCAGCAGACACACAGCGTCTGCACGAGCCTGGGGTTTTTCCCAAGGACACCCACTCCACTTGCCTGCACAGCAGCTGCATCCTCCTCTTCTCCATGCACCTGCTCAGCACCAGCTCCAGAGCCTGATGGTATGGACTGAAAAAAGAAAACACAAAGCGATGCACTTCCAGGCCAAACCAGCACAGCTGACCTGTCTCTACATGTGGGAAACTGGGAAGGCCACAGCCCTCTCTCAACATGAAGGAGCGGGTTTGGCTGGAGAAGGACAGCCCTCCTTCTTCCCTCTCTCTTGGAGGTCCTCCCCTGCGTGCTCTGGACACGCTCCTCAGCTCGCTGCAGAAGCTCCATCTCTGGCAGCTCAGAGCAGGGAGAAGCATCTCCTCCCCCAGCACCTTGCTGATCTGACTCAGAAGGCCTGGAAGGAGCTGAGGAAGCAGGTGCTGGATCCTCTCCTCAGCCAACAGCCTGACCAGCACCGTGGACATGGCACAGGCAAGCTACAGGGAAATTCAACCAAGGACCATCTCTTAGAGAAGGGATTTTCCCACCAACTTGATCCCCACACCTGTCCTGCGGCTCTGAACTGTGTGCAGGTCTCGTGTCAAGGACAGCCTTCCAGACCAGTGACAACAAACTGCACCAGTCCTCTGCACATCTCATGCTGACACTCCCCAGCAGAGCCCCCTCACGCACTCTCCACAGGCTCTCACCAGCACGTGCAAAGCTGTACGTTTGCCTCTGCCATCAAGCATACCTCAGCAGAGCGTGGAGCACCCGGGCTCTCGTTCTCCCCTGCTGCCTCTAATTGCTGAGTCAGGTGCTGCAAAATCTGCACCCCAAGGGCTCTGCTCCCCAGCACCCCCCACAGCTCCGCCACGTGCCTGCAGGGGAAGAGTCATTCACCCATGAGCCCATATCCTCAGTGTGCCCGAAAGCCTGATCGGGCTCAAAGCCTCCTGCAGCTTGCAAACAACAAAGGTCCCCCTGTGACAGCACGCTCCAGGAAAAGCACGAGGGCCTGAGGGGGGGAGGGGGACACGCAGGAGCCCATGCAATGGGCCCCACCTCATTCTACAGGGCCAGTTACCTTTGCTATCTCGATGGAGGTCCCAAGCAGAGCGGTATCATTGGGTGATTCCTGCTCCTCCCACAGGTGCTCAGTGTTGCACATTTGGGATTCCACATTCATGGTCTCAGCTGGAAAAAGTACCAAAGGAAAAAGAGAGTTATGTTGACAGGAGCACACGTCCAGCGCCCACAGTCCTCAAGGTTCTCCTTTCCGGGGACACGTGCCAGCCCTGCAGGACGACCCTGCAGGCATCAAGAAGGGAAAGGAAGCACTGTCAGGGACTTCTCATTCCTTTACAGCTTCTTCTTGTTCCCAGAGCTGGAAAAATCAAGGGGAACATGCTGAAATGGCTCCAAAACCCATTCATTTTTCACTTCATCCCAATTCTGTCCTGAAGATCAGCTTTTGTTTCTAATTGTGGTGTTACACAACAGCTGACTAAAGTCCAGGATGTACCTCTGAAGTAGTATCACTCCATCAATGAGAACTGTTTTGCTTTGAAATCTCTCTGAAATCAATTCACTCTTACCTACATGGCAGGAGGAATTTCACTCACCACTGCTGTTGTAATTTAGGAAGCAGTGTTAGAAAAGACCTGAGGTGCAGTCAGAGCAGTCAGAGTGCGTTTCCTCTGCTGCATGTTTTACTCCTCACAATGTGCAGACAGTCACATCTTAGAGGTGTGAGAATAATTCTACATATTCAGCGACAAACACTTCTGTAAAGACATAGCTCATACTTTCATGTTTTAAATGTTAACTTCCATCTGAGAGTCTTCCGGGCTCTCATCTTCAGCACTGCTGCTGATTCCCACGGCAGATGGAGGAGGAGCCTGCAGAGTTTGTCCTGCACCCATCTCCCCAGGAGCAGGTCGATTTGCCAAAGTAGGAGCACGTTCACGTCCCACTTCAATCTCACCTGGGATCCTTACTGCAAAGAACCAAAGTCAGTGGAAAACAGGTGATGAGGCAGCTTAATATGGAGAAAATCTTTGGCACCTACACCATAAATTAACCCCGTGATACCCAGAACATCTTCAAGTAATGCTACAACTTTTCATAGAGCACCTTCATTTCAAAGAGCGGCGCAGGAACTGCACGCTTGTAAGGCTTGGTTTTCTACTGCTGTCAGAGAACTTCCATGCAATGATGAACATGTCAGCCTGCAGCTGCCTCTGCTCCTAGCACCCTGTGACATCTGCTTCTGTTTCTGATAGCTCCATATATGCCATCCCTTTCCAGCACACAGAAACTCATCTCCTCCAAATCAAAACCTCATCTGTTGAAGCATCTATCCAGATTCAGGTACAAAACACTCAGGTTTGAGGCACTGTCAGAAAAAACATGAGCATGTAAGCAAGAAACTCAGTCCTCTGAGCTTGTAGTTGGAACTAAAGAAAGCATACAGCTGGCTTTTAAAACAAGTACTTTGTTTTTAAACTACTGATTAACTGATAAACTCATCATGAACAAAAACTATCTGCAGAAGTAGCTTCACAGCTGCAGAACATCGCCCACCCCCCATATCCCTCCACGCATCTTGTGAAGCTCAGCTCTCCAGATTCAAAAGAATGGCACAAGGTCTCCAGCTAGGAAACACTTTGGGGCTCTTGTTTAGAGGCTCTCTGAAATGTACACATCTCATTCAAGTTGCACATAATGCTCACAGTTCAATCACCAATGCTAAATTGTCTGCAGAGTCGCTGCTATTCTGCCCTCAGCATAAGTGTTTCTAAAACTACGTATCCCAGGAAACCAGCTCACTTCACTCACTATGTCAGTTAACCTCACAGCCTCTAGATTCAAAGCTGAATTGTCAGCATCTCAGAACTGTTGTGCTTTCAGGTATACCTTACAATTTTCTTTTCCCTTTTTGATCACCTTCTGTTACGTTTCTGACAGCTAGTTCATAGTCTTCGTAGTCTTTGTCTTAAATACAGGAAACAAGGGGAAGTTCTCAGCGACGCTCCAAACACAGAGAAGTCTATGTCTGTTCAGCCCTTCAGACTTCAAGCCCAGCAAGCAGACAAACTTCTGCATATGTTTTCAGAGCTCTACACATCAGCAAGTCAGCTTCCCATTCCTGTCTGTGTACGAGTGCCTTATTACACCAGTGGCAGCTTTTCAACCTGGATGTCTGACACAGGTTTCCTGTTTTCAGCCAACAAGCACCTTGGTCATTTCATTAAGAGCACCACAAAACAGACGTGGGAACGGAGACACGTGATCCTTGCCCAAAAGGAAGATGGCAGGAGCATTACAGCCCATCAGGACAAACTATATCAGGTCTGCTGGTTCTAGCAGTACCATACACTTTCCCCACTAAAACAGCAACACAAAAATCAACCTGGGCACTCCTTACCGTGCTCCTCTCCAGGTACATATCCAGGCTAATTCTTATATCAGAAGGATGTTGAAGGCACGTGAGAAAGCCAGCAAGAGCTCTCCGCTCTGGGGTAGGTGCTAGCTCCTCAACAACGATAACATCATCACACGGTGGATCTCCTGATGGCACAGTCATCTTCTCAGCTTTGGGCAGAAACTGAACACAACGTGAAGATTAAATTACTTCGGAACAACAGCAACATTAACCCCACAACTCCCTTATTACTCACCTGAATTAATTCTCAGGTAGTTAGAAAGAGATTTGGAGCCTACGCATTTTCTCTCTCTGTCCACAGCAAAAAACAGTCCAAGTGGCAGAATGCTGGGACAGACAAGTTACAGAGCATGCTGCAACGTAACAAGCTCCAACTTCCAAGCCCAATCACTTCTTATGCTATTGCCTTTGAAATCCAAGTTTCAGATCAGGAACAAGTCTGCATCTTGATACTGCCACAAGGATTATGATAGGGATGTCCTTACATCCAACACTATAGGGTTATGGAGAAGAGCCATCCAGGTGTCATCTGCAGAGGTGGAGAAGCAAAATTCAGGCCTGAGAATAAAAGAAAAGCTGTCTGCAGCAACACACACTACTGAATAACTTTGAGCACTTGAAGTTCCAGAAGGCATTAAACAGCAGCTGAAGAGGACTCCTTTCATAGTACTTGTTAAAGACAGTGTTTCAATTAAGAGAATGTAACTACACAGGTATTTGAAAAAACCTAAGGATTGATCCCTACCCTTTTGCTGTTTCAAGGTATAAGTTTTTCCTCAGACCATTTAACTGCTGGAATAATTCCAGATCTGCCCACACCATACAAAACTCTGTTCTCTAAAGCCAGAAAAAGCCCAGAACCGAGAGGACGACAGCCAAGCTGATGGAAGCAGGACTCACACAGTCCTTAGAAAGGTCCCCTCCACATCTCAGAGTCCCCCGTCAGGGTTTTTAGTCAAGTTCTACTCCCACTCTCAATTTCAGCAGATGTTCAGAGCAGATATTTTCACTGAGTTATGCAGCAGAGCGGGAAGAATGTCAGTGCAATGCTCGGATCGCTGAGTACCGAGCGTGACAAAACCATCAGCTGAGATCAACTGCTCTGTGTTGAATACAGGGACAAAGCTGTTTACCTGTAAAGCCTCCACTTGCTGACAGGGCACCGGAAATAAAGACTGCCCATCTTCTGCCCACTGAGGGAGAGTTCCAGGAGAAAACTGGGAGAAAAAAGAGCTCATTGAGCTTGGAGTTGTTATCCAAACCTCCCTGAAATAACACGGCTAAGGTACCGTGCAGCTGTCAGTTGGTGAGAACAGGAACTCTGGGGAATGGGATGGGATGTTTTACTTCTGAATCTGCAGCTTGAGAGGTATTTCCAGTGGAAAGAATTTCCTCTTGGTTCCCTTCAAGTTCTCCAAGTGCCTGGATCGCTGCATTCAGCATTTCATTACAGTTTCAGTGGACATTGGCAGCTAGAAAATTAATGGAAATACAAGTCATGATTTGCAATTCTTGCTCAGAGCAAGAGGCTGCGTGCTGAACTCTGGTACAACAGCTCACCAGGCTTCCATGACAGGAAGACAGAAATGTTCTTTTTGCTTTGTTCCTTATTTATTTCTATATTTTTCCCAGCAAAGCCCCACGTCTGTTAAAATTAACCTGAGGACAATTCACACCAGCATGAATTCCACTTGGAAACTATCAACTTCACTAAGAAGACAGCGGGAAAATGCTGTTTGCTCACATCAAAGCTGTCACCTGCAGGAGCCAAAACTTTCCATGCTCTGCTGTGTTAAGGAAGTCACCCAGGACAGATCAACCCACTGCAGTTAGGCAGGTCAGTTCTCACTCGCCTTCAAGCAAAGTCTGCAAATGGTTTAACTGTGGAACAGTAAGCCACACCACTGCATCTCTCCAAACAAGCTGTTGAGCAAGAAGCAGCAAGAAGCACTGTGCTGGGGGGGAGGAAATAAACCGACAGAGCTGAGGAGCTGTCAACAATGACCTTCATTGGGTAATGCTTTCTGTTAAGAAGATTTGGCATTCTTCTTGTTCTTCTGGAAACACATCATCATTCCCAATCTGCCTTTCGTTGGAAAATCCAAAACGAGAGCATTTAGATGAATGAGAATCAGCTGGAATGCAAGTAAAGAAAATGCAGTGGGGGTAATGCAGGTTAGGAACTTACCTCGGCAAGATTCCAGGACGAAAACACATTCTTCATAGCTCCTAATAATAGCAAAGCATCCTCAGTTTTGCCTTCAACTGCACCCAACACTGCAAATGCTGCATGTGCCTCTTCTACATAGGCTGCAACCTGAAAGACCTGCAACCAAAGCAAAAGACAAGGCCCACCCAACAGACTCACGGATACTTGGAACAGCGAGCGCACGTCAGCACCCAGGAAGTAATCAGGTAGGAGGAGGTGAATGGCATTACTCATTTTCCTCTCATACAAGAAAAAAAGGGTGAAAAAAAATCTTCTTCGAGAACTTTGATCAGACACATTCTGATGCTCCCAAATCCCAGCAGCAGCAGTCTTACAGGAACAAAAGCACTGAGTTACATAATGCCAAAACAACAATAACAAGAAAAAACAAAAACTAACAAACAAACAACAAAAACAGGGATATTCCCTACCAAGTGCTACTGTGCTCAGCCATCTTCCAGGTTAAACCACAACCACAAGCTGACACGTAACCCCCCTTACTCTGATCTTTGATCAATCCTTCTGCAGCCGAATGTCCACACGATGGAAAAGTCTGAAGAGAGGATCAGTCGGTTCAGGGACACTTTTGCTCCTTTGGATGGTTTCAAACCCATCAGATTTTTCTTCCAGTAATTGGCGCTTTGTCCAATGCATTCATTTGGGTCAGAGAAGGATTTCAGGCTGTAGGAGAAAAGAAACAGAAGCTGTGTGCAGACCATCAGATCAAACGTTCTCTATGCTGCTTCTTCTTCCCTGGTATCTTTGCTTTCTGGAAAAGTTTCAAGAACTTGTGCTAAATGTCAGGAGGTCTCTCTCTCTCTCTCATTAAGTAAAGTAATAGAGAGGGAGAAAAAAGCACAAGAGTTCACGGTAATGTGAAGAGGTAGTGAGGGAGAGAGCACCTGAGAGGAGGAGTAGAGAAAGTAACTAGCCTGACAAAGCTCACAGCAGTTGTGAATAATAGACTCTCATCTGAGAGAGCTGAATTTGTGTATTTACTTTCCAGAAAGGAGAGGAAGAGTGAGTATGAAAGTCGTGTTGCAATAGTAAGTTGACAGAGATGAGCACTGGCAGTAGAAAGAGGTATTGTTGTAAACACAAATAAAGAATAAAAACAATGAGGGGAAGGGGAGGGGGGGTGGGAAGCCTAAGGGGAAAAAGGGGGGAGGAAAAGGAACAGGAGAGGGGGTGGTGAAAAGGGGAATGGGGAAAGCAATGAAGAAAGCACATCTGTGGAACTTTCCAGGACATCTCCAGATCCTTCTGCACAGCTCCAGGTGTGAATAGGGGAATTGTAGGGGAGAAAGAGGTAGGGGGGCTTCTGTAGGTGAAAAGAGGTTTGTGGGAATTTAAGGGGAGGTGGGGAAGGGCTTGAATTGGTCTTCTGTGAGGGGGAAGGAGAGTGTGGGAGCAGAGGGAGAGGTAAAGGGGGAAGTTGAGAGGCTGTGAGGGGCCTCTACAGAGTGGAAAGGGGGCATGGAGACTGAGAGAGAGGATAGTGGGGAGAAACTTGGGTCACAGAGAGGGAAAGAGGGAAATGGGGCTTGTGTTGGGAGGAAAGGGGGTCTGGGAGTAAAGAGAGGAGTTGTGAGGGGGGAAAAAAGGGTGAGCGGGGTCTCTATTGGGGTGAAACAGGGTCTGGTGGAGGAGAGGGGGGGTGACGGGAAAACTGGGGGGTTGTGGGGGGCTTCTATGGAATGGAAAGGGAACCTGGGAGCTGAGAAAGGGAGTTGAAGGGGGAATTGGAAGCAAGGGTACGTTCTGGGGGTCTGAAGAAGGAGACGTGGGGTGGGAAGAGACAAGAAAAGCTGGGGGTCAGACAGAAGGGACAGAGGAGGAGGAAGGGGGAAGAGGATCAGAATGGGGGAATACGATGGGTGTGGGGGAGATGGGGGGGAAGGGACTCTGGGGACAGAATAGTGAGACCCAATGGAGGAAGGACCTCAGGGTGGGGGGAAAGGGAACCCTGGGGTCAGAGTGGCGGGACTTGTGGGGACAGGACTGGGCGAGGGGACCGACAGGGGACTCTGTAGTTCACTATGGGGGGATGGGGAGAAGGGACAGGGGACCCTATAGTCAGAAAGGAGAGAGGACAGACAGGGGACAGAGTGGGGATAACTCGAGGTGTGGGGGAGACATGGGACCCTGGGGGGCAGAATGGGGGATGGTGAAGGCACTTAGGTGGGGGTGGAAGAGGACTCTAGGGATCAGAAAGGGGGAACTGCAGGTGAGGGGGACACTAGCAGTCAGATGGGAGGGGGACCAGGGGGGACAGAGTCCCCAGAGATTACAAAGAAGGAATGGGGGGGCTGTGGGGACTCTGTGGGCAGAGGGCGGGCGGGAAGTAAATACCCAGTTTGAGGGACCACCTAAGAAAGCCAAAGCTCCCGCATCAGGGGGAGGGATGAATACATTGAGTATGTAAAGAAATGTCCTGAAAGCTGCTGAATATGTATGAGCTTGGCTTACAAATCCGCAGCGCTTCTGCTGGTAGGTGTGCAAGTTTGGTGGAGCGATGCACCAAAGTTTAGGACACAGAAGGATTTGAGGCTGGCACCCTGTGAGAGAAAAGAACTAGAAGCCGTCTGCAGACATTGAAATCCAGTGTTCTTAAAGCCCCTTCTCCTTCCATGGTGTCTGTGCTCTGTGGAAAAGTCTGAAGAATTGCTCTGTGACACTGTGCTGAATGTCAGGAGGGCTCTCCCTCTCTCATTAAATAAAGCTAAAAAGAGGAAGAAAAAAGCAAAAAAGAAGTGGGGACTGAAACAAGGAGGAGGGAGGATGGAGGGAACCCAAAAGAAGGGGGGGGGGGAGGGAGGGGGAAAACCCAAAAGAAGGGGGGGGGGGAGGGAGGGGGAAAACCCAAAAGAAGGGGGGGGGGAGGGAGGGGGGGAACCGAAAAAAAGAGGGGGGGGGGAACCGAAAAAAAAGAGGGGGGGGGGGAACCGAAAAAAAAGAGGGGGGGGGGAAACCGAAAAAAAGAGGGGGGGGGGAAACCGAAAAAAAAGAGGGGGGGGGGAAACCGAAAAAAAAGAGGGGGGGGGGAAACCGAAAAAAAAGAGGGGGGGGAGGGGGGGGGGAAACCGAAAAAAAAAAGGGGGGGAGGGGGGGGGAAACCGAAAAAAAAAAAGGGGGGGGGAGGGGGGGGGAAACCGAAAAAGGGGGGGGGGGAGGGGGGGGGAAACCGAAAAAGGGGGGGGGGAGGGGGGGGGAAACCGAAAAAGGGGGGGGGGAGGGGGGGGGAAACCGAAAAAAAAAAGGGGGGGGAGGGGGGGGAAACCGAAAAAAAAGGGGGGGGGAGGGGGGGGAAACCGAAAAAAAAGGGGGGGGGGAGGGGGGGGAAACCGAAAAAAAAGGGGGGGGGGAGGGGGGGGAAACCGAAAAAAAAGGGGGGGGGACCGGAAAAAAGAAGGGTGGGGGGAAGCAAAAAAAAAAAAAAAAGGGGGCCAAAGTGGGAGAACTGAAAAAAAGAAAGGGGCGCGAACGGGGGGGAAGGAAAAAAAGAGGGGGGCAGGGGGGGAAACCGAAGAAAGAGGAGGGGGGCAGGGGGGGAAGCGAAACAAAGTGGGGGTGAAAGGGGAGGAGCAAACGAGGAGGGGGGGGGGGGAGCAAACGAGGAGGGGGGGGGGGGAGCAAACGAGGAGGGGGGGGGGGGAGCAAACGAGGAGGGGGGGGGGGGGAGCAAACGAGGAGGGGGGGGGGGGGAGCAAACGAGGAGGGGGGGGGTAGGGGGGGGAGCAAACGAGGAGGGGGGGGGGGGAGCAAACGAGGAGGGGGGGGGGGGAGCAAACGAGGAGGGGGGGGGGGGAGCAAACGAGGAGGGGGGGGGGGAGCAAACGAGGAGGGGGGGGGGGAGCAAACGAGGAGGGGGGGGGGGAGCAAACGAGGAGGGGGGGGGGGAGCAAACGAGGAGGGGGGGGGGGAGCAAACGAGGAGGGGGGGGGGGAGCAAACGAGGAGGGGGGGGGGGAGCAAACGAGGAGGGGGGGGGGGAGCAAACGAGGAGGGGGGGGGGGAGCAAACGAGGAGGGGGGGGGGGAGCAAACGAGGAGGGGGGGGGGAGCAAACGAGGAGGGGGGGGGGGAGCAAACGAGGAGGGGGGGGGGGAGCAAACGAGGAGGGGGGGGGGAGCAAACGAGGAGGGGGGGGGGGAGCAAACGAGGAGGGGGGGGGGAGCAAACGAGGAGGGGGGGGGGAGCAAACGAGGAGGGGGGGGGGGAGCAAACGAGGAGGGGGGGGGGGAGCAAACGAGGAGGGGGGGGGGAGCAAACGAGGAGGGGGGGGGGAGCAAACGAGGAGGGGGGGGGGGAGCAAACGAGGAGGGGGGGGGGGAGCAAACGAGGAGGGGGGGGGGAGCAAACGAGGAGGGGGGGGGGGAGCAAACGAGGAGGGGGGGGGGGAGCAAACGAGGAGGGGGGGGGGGAGCAAACGAGGAGGGGGGGGGGAGCAAACGAGGAGGGGGGGGGGAGCAAACGAGGAGGGGGGGGGGGAGCAAACGAGGAGGGGGGGGGGAGCAAACGAGGAGGGGGGGGGGAGCAAACGAGGAGGGGGGGGGGGAGCAAACGAGGGGGGGGGGGGGAGCAAACGAGGAGGGGGGGGGGGAGCAAACGAGGAGGGGGGGGGGGAGCAAACGAGGAGGGGGGGGGGGAGCAAACGAGGAGGGGGGGGGGGAGCAAACGAGGAGGGGGGGGGGGAGCAAACGAGGAGGGGGGGGGGAGCAAACGAGGAGGGGGGGGGGGAGCAAACGAGGAGGGGGGGGGAGCAAACGAGGAGGGGGGGGGGGAGCAAACGAGGAGGGGGGGGGGGGGAGCAAACGAGGAGGGGGGGGGGAGCAAACGAGGGGGGGGGGGGGAGCAAACGAGGGGGGGGGGGGGGAGCAAACGAGGGGGGGGGGGGGGAGCAAACGAGGGGGGGGGGGGGAGCAAACGAGGGGGGGGGGGGGGAGCAAACGAGGGGGGGGGGGGAGCAAACGAGGGGGAGGGGGGAGCAAACGAGGGGGAGGGGGGAGCAAACGGGGGGGGGAGCAAACGGGGGGGGGGGGAGCAAACGGGGGGGGGGGAGCAAACGGGGGGGGGGGGAGCAAACGGGGGGGGGGGGAGCAAACGGGGGGGGGGGGAGCAAACGAGGGGGGGGGGGAGCAAACGAGGGGGGGGGGAGCAAACGAGGGGGGGGGGAGCAAAAGAGGGGGGGGGGGAGCAAAAGAGGGGGGGGAGCAAAAGAGGGGGGGGGGAGCAAAAGAGGGGGGGGGAGCAAAAGAGGGGGGGGGAGCAAAAGAGGGGGGGGGAGCAAAAGAGGGGGGGGGAGCAAAAGAGGGGGGGGGAGCAAAAGAGGGGGGGGGAGCAAAAGAGGGGGGGGGGAGCAAAAGAGCGGGACGGGGCGGGACAGAGCGCCTCTCCTGCCGAACAGAGAAACCCACGGGGCCAACGCAGAGCGGCACGCGGACCCCCACCCCCTTCCCCCCACCGCCTTTCCCCCGGCCCCGGTGCCCCCCCGAACACTCACGTGCAGGAGCTGAGGCGGCGCTCGGAACCCCGGGATCGCCCCGCGGCGCTGCGGCAGCGCGGGACCGGCACCACAGCCGCGCGGGTTTTTCAGCCTCCGGCGCGGAGCGATGGCGTCACGGCGCCGCTCCAAACATGGCGGGCGCCGGTGCGCTGAGGCGCCGTTGCTATGGAGACGGTGTCACATGGGCGGGCTCAGGGAGACTGGGGAGGTGGGGGAGGGTCTACGGGGGAGCCAGCCTTGCTCCGTCCGGCCCTCTCATTGGTTCACACTTTTGCCTATCATACGCATGCCCACCCCCTGCGCCCGCCCGCCCTCTCGTGCCTGCAGACCCAATTGGCTGCTGTGGCTGTCACTCAAAGACCGACAGGAGGGGTGATTGGACGAGCGAAGCCACGCTTCCTCCTTATTGGCTGCCCAGCCAGATGCCCGTTCTGCGCGTGCGCAGTTCACGCGGCAGTGCCCGGCCCGCCATGCCGAGTGAGGGCAACAAAGGGAAAGGAGAGGAAAGCAAAGAGAAAAGCAGTACTTCTCCCTAACAGCTGATCTGCAGCTCCCTTCTTCGAGCTGAAAATCCCCCCCTTGTCCTTATGTATCACTGTATGTGTTAACAAACAAGAGATGCGCCACACAGTTTCTCAGCCCCCACCAAGTGATGCCCACCCTGTCCCTGAGCAGTGTCTGCCCCCTCCCTGGACAGCTCCCCACAGTTCCCTAGCTCTTGCGTGCTGTCACATGGGATGAAGCGACCTGTTTATGGCAGCTCTCCTGATTCTGTCCCTTCCCGTTCCTTGTTGCCTCCCAGCCCCGCCACTGCCAGGACAGCAGCAGAAGCTGAGCAACTGAAACGTCCTCGGCCTTGTGCAGCACTGCTCAGCAACAACCAGTGCTTGGATATGCTGTCAGCATTGCTTTTCTCCTCCAGCATCATACCAGACTGATGCCGAGAAATCCGACCAAGTAACTTGACACACCCATGCAATATGTCAAGCAGGTATTCCCTCTATTACAGCGCTGGGTGCATGGGGGGATCTCTCCACCAACCATGCACACCAAAGAGAGAATCGAATACATATTTAAAGGTGCAGCACGTGCATATTCCTCACATTCCAAACTCTGCTTATCGAGGGGATTAAACCCAAGGGTCAATTTTGCTGTAATTTTCCAAACCTTGAAGGGAGGAGAGCTCCTCACTATTCCTGTGGGTGTTTTGTTTGAGAGAGACATCTGTTGGGTTATCTTGTTGGGACAACAGGATGTCCATCCTGCTCTATTATCAACAAGTTTATTACTTTGATTTATGCCCCTCTCCTTTTTCTTACTCTCATCTCACAGCTGCTGAAAAGAGTCCTAAGGGCTGCCCCGCAGCTCAGGCTCCCCAAGGCCCATCCCACCTGGCCTCGAGCACACCAAGGGATGGGGCACCACAGCTCCAGGCCGCAGTGCCAGGGCCTCACCCCCCTCTGGGGAAATCATTTCTTCCTCACATCTAACCTAAATCTCTCCTCTTTTACTTTAAAACCATTCCCCCTTATTTCATTGCTATCTGCCCATGCAAAAAGTCACTCTCCCACCTGTTTCTAAGCTCCCTTCAGGTACTGGAAGGCCACAGCACATCTCCCCAGAACCTTCCCTTCTCCAGGCTGAACAAGCCTGACTCACAGCCTCTCTTCATAGGAGAAGTATGAGAAGCAGTTCAGATAAACAAGCATTAAAATGAAAAAGAGTGGTCCAGTGCATGCTGAAGGGCTTCACAGCTTCCCAGGAGTCTGAAGCCACAAAGCTGAAATTCGGCCTAGCGCTGACAAAGCCGGGCTCACAACAGTAGGCCGCACAAGAGGAGGCCGCACAAGAGCTGAAGTTATGCAGATGCAGTTAAGTGCTTTTGTTTTCACAGTTAAACATGCAGCCTCCATCTGCATAAACA
>NW_027072052.1:1079106-1196293 GCF_038088225.1 Cyrtonyx montezumae
GCCCCAAGTTGGAACCAGAAACCAAAACAATTGGCACCAAAATCCCAAAGGTAGGCAGCAAAACAGAAAACTGCTCCCAAATGTCACCAAAACCCCAAAACTGGCACTAAACCACCCCAAATTGGCCCCGAGATGGCACCAAAACCCCGAAGTTGGACCCAAAAGCCCCAACACTGGAACCAAAACCCCAGAGTTTGAGCCAAAATGGCACCAAAACCCCAAAGTTGGACCCCAATCCCCAAATTAGCACTAGAAGTAAAAAAATTGGCACTGAATGGCACCAAAACCCAAAAGTTGGACCCAAAATGGCACCAAAACCCCCAAAGTTGGACAAAAAAACCCTGAAAACTTGACAACAAAACCCCAGAATGGCACCAAAACACAAAAGCTGAACCCAAAATGGCACCAAAACCCCAAAGTGGGACCCAAAATTGGCACCAAAATCCCAAGGTTGGAATGAAACCCCCCCAAAATTGGCCCCAAAATGGCAACAAAACCCCAAAATTGGCACCTAAACCCCAAAGTTGGACCCGAATTGGCAAGAGAATTGGCACCAAAAGCCCAAAGTGGCAAGAAAATAAGCAAAAACACCCCAACATCGGACCCAAACCCCACAATTAGCACCAAAAACCAAAAACTGGACCCAAAAATGGCAACAAATTCCCAAAATTGGTCCCAAATCCCCAAAGACGAACCCAGAAATCCTAATGCTTGGCACCAGAACCCCAAATTGCACCCAAAGCACCCCAAAATGGCTCCAAAACCCCAAAATTGGCATTAAAGCCCCAAAATCGGCACGAAAATGGGACCACAACCCGACATTTGGACACCAATCCCCAAAGATGAACCCAAAATTGGCACTGAAACCCCAAATTGCTCCCAAAACGTCACCAAAACCCCACAGTTGAACCCAAAGCCCCCAAAATTGGACCCTAAATGGCACAAAACCCCAAAGTTGGACCCAAAATTTCCGGAAAACTTGGCACCCAAACCCACAATTGGCAACAACATGGCATCAAAACCTGCACATTGCTCCCAAAATGGTTCCAAAAACCCAAAGTTAGACCTCAAGCCCCCACAATTAGCACGAGGACTACAAACATTGGCACCAAATGGCACCAAAACCCAAAAGCTGGACCCAAAATGGCACCAAAACCCCAAAGTTGGCACCTAAACCACACATGCGGCCCCAAATGGCACAAGAACCCCAAAATTGGCACGAGGATCCCCCAAATTGGCACTAAAATGGCACCAAAACCCAAAGGTTTGATGAAATACACCAAAAATAGCACCAAACCCCCCAAATTGGACCCCCAAACCCCCACAATTGGCACCGAAACCCCAAAGTTGGACCGCAAATGGCACCAAAACCCCCAAAATTGGCCACAAAATGGCACTAAAGCCCACAAGTTGAACCCCAAACCCCAAATATTGGACCCTAAATGCCATCCAAACCCAAACTTGGCCCCAAAGCCCCAAAACCGGCCACCGAGAAACAGAGAAAATGAGCACCAAAACCCCAAAGTTGCCTTACCATGGCACCAGAACTCCAACATGGCACCAAAAACCCCAAAAAGTGGCACCAAACCCCCTCAAATTTGGCCCCGAACAAGCAAAGTTGGCTACAGTACGGCACCAAAACCCCAAATTGGACCCGAACTGGCACCAAAACCCCAAACTTTGACCCCAAAGGCCAAAAATTAGCACATAAACCCCACAACTGACAAAAATATGGCATCCAAACCTCCAAATTGCATCCAAAATGGCACCAAAACCCCCAAAATTGTCTCCAAAGACCCCAAAATGGCCCAAAATGGCACCAAAACCCCAACGTTTGACCAAAAATGGCACCAGATCCACAAAGTTGGGCATAAAACCCAAAACATTGTCGCCAAGACCCCAAAACTGGCCCCCAAATGTCACCAAAACCCCAAAGATTCACTCAAAATGGCACCAGATCCACAAAGTTGTAGCAAAGTAGCACCAAAACCCCAAGCATGGACCCAAAACTCCCAAAATTGGCCCCAAAATGGCATCCAAACCCAAAAATAGGCACCAAACCCCACATAAATTGGCCCGAAAATGGCAGCAAGACCCCAAAGCTGGAGCCAAACCCCCCCAAATTGTCACCCAAGCCCCCAAAGTGGCCCCAAATGGCACCAAACCTCAAAACTGGATGAAAAATGGGGCCCAAACCCCAAAATTGGCAACAAAACCCCAACATTGGCTCCGATATGGCACCAGAACCCCAAAACTGGCACTAAAACCACCCCAAATTGGCCCCGAGATGGCCCCAAAACCCCGAAGTTGGACCCAAAAGCCCCAACACTGGAATGAAAACCCAGAGTTTGAGCCAAAATGGCACCAAGAACCCCAAAGTTGGATCTAAAACCCCCCAAATTGGCCCCAGATTCAAAAATGGGCCCCCAAATGGCCCCAAACCCCAAATTTGAACCCCAAATTCCCTGAAAAATCGGGAACCAAACCCCAAAATGACACAGAAAGCTGAAGTTGGACCCGAAATTGGAACCCAACCCCACATAAATAGGCCCCAAAATGGCCCCAAACCCAAAAATAGGCACCAAACCCCACATAAATTGGCCCCGAGATGGCACCAGGACCCCAAAGCTGGAGCCAAACCCCCCAAATTGTCACCCACGCCCCCAAAGTGGCCCCAAGTGGCACCAAATCCCCCACATAGGCCCCCAAACCCCAATCGGTCCCAAACCCCGCAGCCCCTCCCCCTCCCCCTGCAGCCCCTCCCCCCCCATCCCGAGCCCCACGGCTCCGAGCGCCGCGCACGGGGTGGGGGAGAGCACCGGGAGACCCCGACAGGGACCGTCCCCAAAACCCCGTGAGCCCGAGCTCACCCGAAGGCGGCGTGCCAGCAGCCAGCCGTGCTCCCAGTGCCACCAGTGCCACCAGCGCGGCCCCCAGCACCACGACGCGGCCGCTCCCCATGGCTGTGTGCGGAGGAGGACGCCCCACGCCGCTGCTGTGGAGCAGTGGGTGCCCGCGCTGGGCGGCATCACCCGTCTCCGGGCAGAGCTCCGCTGCGGGTGCGTCAATCAGCCCCGGCACCACAGCGGGATCCTGGGCGGCATCCCGGGAAGGGCGGGAACTGCTTTCACTTGCGTTGCCTCAAAGCTTGCTCCGGGAGGGAGGCCGGCCCCGAGAGCCCACTTGGACGCCAAACGGCACCGAGAGCCCAGAGCTGGGCAACAAATGGCAAGGGGAGCCCCGAACGGCAAGGGGAGCCCCGAAATGGGGAAGGAGAGCCCCGAAATGGGCAAGAGGAGGCCCGAAATGGGCAAGGGGAGCCCCGAAATGGGGAAGGAGAGCCCCACGATGGGGAAGGAGAGCCCCAAAATGGGCAAGAGGAGCCCCAAAATGGGGAAGGAGAGCCCAGACGTGGACGCGAAATGGCAAGAAAACACCCAACACTGGCAAGAAAACACACAAAATGGGCAAGGGGAGCCCCAAAATGGGTAAGGAGAGCCCCAAAATGGGCAAGAGGAGCCCAGACGTGGACGCGAAATGGCAAGAAAACACACAAAATGGCAAGGAGACCCCAAATGGGCAAGAAGAGCCCCAAAATGGGTAAGGAGAGCCCCCAAATGGGCAAGAAGCGCCCAGATATGGACCCGAAATGGCAAGAAAACACCCAAATCTGGCAAGAAAACACACAAAATGGGCAAGAAGAGCCCAGACATTGGCAAGAAATGGCAAGGAGACCCCCGAACGGGCAAGGATAGCCCCAAGATGGGCAAGAAGAGCCCCAAAATGGGCAAGAGGAGGCCCAAAGTGGGCATGGAGAGCCTCAAAATGGGCAAGGAGAGCCCAGAAGTGGACCCAAAATGGGCAAGAAAACACCCAAAACTGGCAAGAAAACACACAAAATGGGCAAGAAGAGCCCAGAGATGGTCCCAAAATGGGCAAGTAGAGCCCCAAAATGGGCAAGAGGAGGCCCAAAGTGGGCAAGGAGAGCCCCAAAATGGGCCAGAGGAGGTCCAAAATGGGCAAGGAGAGCCCCGAAATGGGGAAGAAAAGGCCCAAAATGGAGAGAGGAGGCCCAAAATAAGCAAGACGAGGCCCCAAATGGGCAAGAAGAGCCCGGAGGTGGAGTGGAAAGCAAGGAAATTTGCACCAACAACTCCCATGTTGGTAAGAAATTGGCATAAAAAACCCCAAAAATGGACCCGAAAACCCCCAAAATTGGCACCAAAATGGCAAAAGTGAATCAAAATCCCCAAAATTGGCACCGAAACCCCAGAGTGTGAACTTAAATGGCAACAAAACCCCAACACTGCATACAAAATGGCACCAAAACTCCAAAATTGGAACCAAAATGGCAACAAAACGCCAAGAACTGTCTCTAAAAACACCAAAATTGGCCCCAAAATGGCACCAAAACCCAAACGTTGGACCCCAAGCCCCTGAAAAATTGGCAATAAAACCCTAGAATGGCACCAAAACCCCAATCTGGGACCCAAAATTGGCACCAAAATCCCAAGGGTGGAATGAAACCCCCAAAATTGGCCCCAAGATGGCAACAAAACCCCAAAACTGGCAAGAAGAGCCCCAAAATTGGCCTTACCATGGCACCAGAACTCCAAAATGGCACCAAAAACCCCAAAAAGTGGCACCAAACCCCCTCAAATTTGGCCCCAAACAAACAAAGTTGGACCCAGTAAGGCACCAAAACCCCAAAACTGGACACAAATCTCCAAAGATGAACCCAAAATTATCACCAAAACCCCAAAGTTGGACTCTAAACATCCAAAATTCCTCCAAAACCCCTAAAGTTGCCCCAAGTTGGAACCAGAAACCAAAACAATTGGCACCAAAATCCCAAAGGTAGGCAGCAAAACAGAAAACTGCTCCCAAATGTCACCAAAACCCCAAAACTGGCACTAAAACCACCCCAAATTGGCCCCGAGATGGCACCAAAACCCCGAAGTTGGACCCAAAAGCCCCAACACTGGAACCAAAACCCCAGAGTTTGAGCCAAAATGGCACCAAAACCCCAAAGTTGGACCCCAATCCCCCAAATTAGCACTAGAAGTAAAAAAATTGGCACTGAATGGCACCAAAACCCAAAAGTTGGACCCAAAATGGCACCAAAACCCCCAAAGTTGGACAAAAAAACCCTGAAAACTTGACAACAAAACCCCAGAATGGCACCAAAACACAAAAGCTGAACCCAAAATGGCACCAAAACCCCAAAGTGGGACCCAAAATTGGCACCAAAATCCCAAGGTTGGAATGAAACCCCCCCAAAATAGGCCCCAAAATGGCACCAAACCCCAAAATTGGCACCTAAACCCCAAAGTTGGACCCGAATTGGCAAGAGAATTGGCACCAAAAGCCCAAAGTGGCAAGAAAATAAGCAAAAACACCCCAACATCGGACCCAAACCCCACAATTAGCACCAAAAACCAAAAACTGGACCCAAAAATGGCAACAAATTCCCAAAATTGGTCCCAAATCCCCAAAGACGAACCCAGAAATCCTAATGCTTGGCACCAGAACCCCAAATTGCACCCAAAGCACCCCAAAATGGCTCCAAAACCCCAAAATTGGCATTAAAGCCCCAAAATCGGCACGAAAATGGGACCACAACCCGACATTTGGACACCAATCCCCAAAGATGAACCCAAAATTGGCACTAAAACCCCAAATTGCTCCCAAAATGTCACCAAAACCCCACAGTTGAACCCAAAGCTCCAAAAATTGGACCCTAAATGGCACAAAACCCCAAAGTTGGACCGCAAATGGCACCAAAACCCCCAAAGTTGGCCACAAAATGGCACTAAAGCCCACAAGTTGAACCCCAAACCCCAAATATTGGACCCTAAATGCCATCCAAACCCCAAACTTGGCCCCAAAGCCCCAAAACCGGCCACCGAGAAACAGAGAAAATGAGCACCAAAACCCCAAAGTTGGCCTTACCATGGCACCAGAACTCCAACATGGCACCAAAAACCCCAAAAAGTGGCACCAAACCCCCTCAAATTTGGCCCCGAACAAGCAAAGTTGGCTACAGTACGGCACCAAAACCCCAAATTGGACCCCAAGCTGCCAAACCTGGCAGCAAAATGGCACCAGAACCCCAACATTGGCATTAAAGCCCCAAACATGGCACGAAAATGGCACCAAACCTCAAAACTGGACGAAAGATGGGGCCCAAACCCCAAAATTGGCAACAAAACCCCAACATTGGCTCCGATATGGCACCAGAACCCCAAAACTGGCACTAAAACCACCCCAAATTGGCCCCGAGATGGCACCAAAACCCCGAAGTTGGACCCAAAAGCCCCAACACTGGAACCAAAACCCCAGAGTTTGAGCCAAAATGGCACCAAAACCCCAAAGTTGGACCCCAAGCTGCCAAAATTGGCACCAAAATGACACCAAGACCCCAACATTGGCACCAAACCCTCAAAACAGGACCCAAATGCCCGAAATTGGCACCAAAATTGGCACCAAAACCCCAAAATTGAACCCAAAATAGACACCAAAGTCCCAAAGTTGGGCAGAAAACTCCCAAAATTGGCCCCAAATTCAAAATTGGGCCCCCAAATGGCCCCCAAACCCCAAATTTGAACCCCAAATTCCCTGAAAAATCGGGAACCAAACCCCAAAATGACACAGAAAGCTGAAGTTGGAGCCGAAATTGGAACCCAACCCCAAAATAGGCCCCAAAATGGCACCAAACCCAAAAATAGGCACCAAACCCCACATAAATTGGCCCCGAGATGGCACCAGGACCCCAAAGCTGGAGCCAAACCCCCCAAATTGTCACCCACGCCCCCAAAGTGGCCCCAAGTGGCACCAAATCCCCCACATAGGCCCCCAAACCCCAATCGGTCCCAAACCCCGCAGCCCCTCCCCCTCCCCCTGCAGCCCCTCCCCCCCCATCCCGAGCCCCACGGCTCCGAGCGCCGCGCACGGGGTGGGGGAGAGCACCGGGAGACCCCGACAGGGACCGTCCCCAAAACCCCGTGAGCCCGAGCTCACCCGAAGGCGGCGTGCCAGCAGCCAGCCGTGCTCCCAGTGCCACCAGTGCCACCAGCGCGGCCCCCAGCACCACGACGCGGCCGCTCCCCATGGCTGTGTGCGGAGGAGGACGCCCCACGCCGCTGCTGTGGAGCAGTGGGTGCCCGCGCTGGGCGGCATCACCCGTCTCCGGGCAGAGCTCCGCTGCGGGTGCGTCAATCAGCCCCGGCACCACAGCGGGATCCTGGGCGGCATCCCGGGAAGGGCGGGAACTGCTTTCACTTGCGTTGCCTCAAAGCTTGCTCCGGGAGGGAGGCCGGCCCCGAGAGCCCACTTGGACGCCAAACGGCACCGAGAGCCCAGAGCTGGGCAACAAATGGCAAGGGGAGCCCCGAACGGCAAGGGGAGCCCCGAAATGGGGAAGGAGAGCCCCGAAATGGGCAAGAGGAGGCCCAAAATGGGCAAGGGGAGCCCCGAAATGGGGAAGGAGAGCCCCACGATGGGGAAGGAGAGCCCCAAAATGGGGAAGGAGAGCCCAGACGTGGACGCGAAATGGCAAGAAAACACCCAACACTGGCAAGAAAACACACAAAATGGGCAAGAAGAGCCCAGAGATGGACCCAAAATGGGCAAGGAGAGCCCCAAAACGGGCAAGCGGAGCCCCAAAATGGGCAAGGAGAGCCCCGAAATGGGCAAGAGGAGGCCCAAAATGGGCAAGGAGAGCCCAGAGCTGGGCAACAAATGGCAAGGGGAGCCCCGAACGGGCAAGGGGAGCCCCGAAATGGGGAAGGAGAGCCCCAAAATGGGCAAGAGGAGGCCCAAAATGGGCAAGGAGAGCCCAGAGGTGGACGCGAAATGGCAAGAAAACACCCAACACTGGCAAGAAAACACACAAAATGGGCAAGGAGAGCCCCAAAATGGGCAAGGGGATCCCCGAAATGGGGAAGGAGAGCCCCAAAATGGGCAAGAGGAGCCCAGAGGTGGACCCAAAATGGCAAGAAAACACCCAAAACGGGCAAGGAAAGACACAAAATGGGCAAGGGGAGCCCCAAAATGGGGGAGGAGAGCCCCAAAATGGGGAAGGAGAGCCCCAAAATGGGCAAGAGGAGCCCAGACGTGGACGCGAAATGGCAAGAATACACCCAAATCTGGCAAGAAAACACACAAAATGGGCAAGGAGAGCCCCAAAATGGGCAAGGAGAGCCCCAAAATGGGCAAGAAGCGCCCAGATGTGGACCCGAAATGGCAAGAAAACACCCAAATCTGGCAAGAAAACACACAAAATGGGCAAGAAGAGCCCAGACATTGGCAAGAAATGGCAAGGAGACCCCCGAACGGGCAAGGATAGCCCCAAGATGGGCAAGAAGAGCCCCAAAATGGGCAAGAGGAGGCCCAAAGTGGGCATGGAGAGCCTCAAAATGGGCAAGGAGAGCCCAGAAGTGGACCCAAAATGGGCAAGAAAACACCCAAAACTGGCAAGAAAACACACAAAATGGGCAAGAAGAGCCCAGAGATGGTCCCAAAATGGGCAAGGAGAGCCCCAAAATGGGCAAGAGGAGGCCCAAAGTGGGCAAGGAGAGCCCCAAAATGGGCCAGAGGAGGTCCAAAACGGGCTAGGAGAGCCCCAAAATGGGCAAGAAAAGGCCCAAAATGGAGAGGAGGCCCAAAATAAGCAAGACGAGGCCCCAAATGGGCAAGAAGAGCCCGGAGGTGGAGTGGAAAGCAAGGAAAGTTGCACCAGAAACTCCCATGTTGGTAAGAAATTGGCATAAAAAACCCCAAAAATGGACCCGAAAACCCCCAAAATTGGCACCAAAATGGCAAAATTGAATCAAAATCCCCAAAATTGGCACCGAAACCCCAGAGTGTGAACTTAAATGGCAACAAAACCCCCAACACTGCATACAAAATGGCACCAAAACCCCAAAATTGGAACCAAAATGGCAACAAAACGCCAAGAACTGTCTCTAAAAACACCAAAATTGGCCCCAAAATGGCACCAAAACCCAAACGTTGGACCCCAAGCCCCTGAAAAATTGGCAATAAAACCCTAGAATGGCACCAAAACCCCAATCTGGGACCCAAAATTGGCACCAAAATCCCAAGGGTGGAATGAAACCCCCAAAATTGGCCCCAAGATGGCAACAAAACCCCAAAACTGGCAAGAAGAGCCCCAAAATTGGCCTTACCATGGCACCAGAACTCCAAAATGGCACCAAAAACCCCAAAAAGTGGCACCAAACCCCCTCAAATTTGGCCCCAAACAAACAAAGTTGGACCCAGTAAGGCACCAAAACCCCAAAACTGGACACAAATCTCCAAAGATGAACCCAAAATTATCACCAAAACCCCAAAGTTGGACTCTAAACATCCAAAATTCCTCCAAAACCCCTAAAGTTGCCCCAAGTTGGAACCAGAAACCAAAACAATTGGCACCAAAATCCCAAAGGTAGGCAGCAAAACAGAAAACTGCTCCCAAATGTCACCAAAACCCCAAAACTGGCACTAAAACCACCCCAAATTGGCCCCGAGATGGCACCAAAACCCCGAAGTTGGACCCAAAAGCCCCAACACTGGAACCAAAACCCCAGAGTTTGAGCCAAAATGGCACCAAAACCCCAAAGTTGGACCCCAATCCCCCAAATTAGCACTAGAAGTAAAAAAATTGGCACTGAATGGCACCAAAACCCAAAAGTTGGACCCAAAATGGCACCAAAACCCCCAAAGTTGGACAAAAAAACCCTGAAAACTTGACAACAAAACCCCAGAATGGCACCAAAACACAAAAGCTGAACCCAAAATGGCACCAAAACCCCAAAGTGGGACCCAAAATTGGCACCAAAATCCCAAGGTTGGAATGAAACCCCCCCAAAATTGGCCCCAAAATGGCAACAAAACCCCAAAATTGGCACCTAAACCCCAAAGTTGGACCCGAATTGGCAAGAGAATTGGCACCAAAAGCCCAAAGTGGCAAGAAAATAAGCAAAAACACCCCAACATCGGACCCAAACCCCACAATTAGCACCAAAAACCAAAAACTGGACCCAAAAATGGCAACAAATTCCCAAAATTGGTCCCAAATCCCCAAAGACGAACCCAGAAATCCTAATGCTTGGCACCAGAACCCCAAATTGCACCCAAAGCACCCCAAAATGGCTCCAAAACCCCAAAATTGGCATTAAAGCCCCAAAATCGGCACGAAAATGGGACCACAACCCGACATTTGGACACCAATCCCCAAAGATGAACCCAAAATTGGCACTGAAACCCCAAATTGCTCCCAAAACGTCACCAAAACCCCACAGTTGAACCCAAAGCCCCCAAAATTGGACCCTAAATGGCACAAAACCCCAAAGTTGGACCCAAAATTTCCGGAAAACTTGGCACCCAAACCCCACAATTGGCAACAACATGGCATCAAAACCTGCACATTGCTCCCAAAATGGTTCCAAAAACCCAAAGTTAGACCTCAAGCCCCCACAATTAGCACGAGGACTACAAACATTGGCACCAAATGGCACCAAAACCCAAAAGCTGGACCCAAAATGGCACCAAAACCCCAAAGTTGGCACCTAAACCACACATGCGGCCCCAAATGGCACAAGAACCCCAAAATTGGCACGAGGATCCCCCAAATTGGCACTAAAATGGCACCAAAACCCAAAGGTTTGATGAAATACACCAAAAATAGCACCAAACCCCCCAAATTGGACCCCCAAACCCCCACAATTGGCACCGAAACCCCAAAGTTGGACCGCAAATGGCACCAAAACCCCCAAAATTGGCCACAAAATGGCACTAAAGCCCACAAGTTGAACCCCAAACCCCAAATATTGGACCCTAAATGCCATCCAAACCCCAAACTTGGCCCCAAAGCCCCAAAACCGGCCACCGAGAAACAGAGAAAATGAGCACCAAAACCCCAAAGTTGGCCTTACCATGGCACCAGAACTCCAACATGGCACCAAAAACCCCAAAAAGTGGCACCAAACCCCCTCAAATTTGGCCCCGAACAAGCAAAGTTGGCTACAGTACGGCACCAAAACCCCAAATTGGACCCGAACTGGCACCAAAACCCCAAACTTTGACCCCAAAGGCCAAAAATTAGCACATAAACCCCACAACTGACAAAAATATGGCATCCAAACCTCCAAATTGCATCCAAAATGGCACCAAAACCCCCAAAATTGTCTCCAAAGACCCCAAAATGGCCCCAAAATGGCACCAAAACCCCAACGTTTGACCAAAAATGGCACCAGATCCACAAAGTTGGGCATAAAACCCAAAACATTGTCGCCAAGACCCCAAAACTGGCCCCCAAATGTCACCAAAACCCCAAAGATTCACTCAAAATGGCACCAGATCCACAAAGTTGTAGCAAAGTAGCACCAAAACCCCAAGCATGGACCCAAAACTCCCAAAATTGGCCCCAAAATGGCATCCAAACCCAAAAATAGGCACCAAACCCCACATAAATTGGCCCGAAAATGGCAGCAAGACCCCAAAGCTGGAGCCAAACCCCCCCAAATTGTCACCCAAGCCCCCAAAGTGGCCCCAAATGGCACCAAACCTCAAAACTGGATGAAAAATGGGGCCCAAACCCCAAAATTGGCAACAAAACCCCAACATTGGCTCCGATATGGCACCAGAACCCCAAAACTGGCACTAAAACCACCCCAAATTGGCCCCGAGATGGCCCCAAAACCCCGAAGTTGGACCCAAAAGCCCCAACACTGGAATGAAAACCCAGAGTTTGAGCCAAAATGGCACCAAGAACCCCAAAGTTGGATCTAAAACCCCCCAAATTGGCCCCAGATTCAAAAATGGGCCCCCAAATGGCCCCCAAACCCCAAATTTGAACCCCAAATTCCCTGAAAAATCGGGAACCAAACCCCAAAATGACACAGAAAGCTGAAGTTGGACCCGAAATTGGAACCCAACCCCACATAAATAGGCCCCAAAATGGCCCCAAACCCAAAAATAGGCACCAAACCCCACATAAATTGGCCCCGAGATGGCACCAGGACCCCAAAGCTGGAGCCAAACCCCCCAAATTGTCACCCACGCCCCCAAAGTGGCCCCAAGTGGCACCAAATCCCCCACATAGGCCCCCAAACCCCAATCGGTCCCAAACCCCGCAGCCCCTCCCCCTCCCCCTGCAGCCCCTCCCCCCCCATCCCGAGCCCCACGGCTCCGAGCGCCGCGCACGGGGTGGGGGAGAGCACCGGGAGACCCCGACAGGGACCGTCCCCAAAACCCCGTGAGCCCGAGCTCACCCGAAGGCGGCGTGCCAGCAGCCAGCCGTGCTCCCAGTGCCACCAGTGCCACCAGCGCGGCCCCCAGCACCACGACGCGGCCGCTCCCCATGGCTGTGTGCGGAGGAGGACGCCCCACGCCGCTGCTGTGGAGCAGTGGGTGCCCGCGCTGGGCGGCATCACCCGTCTCCGGGCAGAGCTCCGCTGCGGGTGCGTCAATCAGCCCCGGCACCACAGCGGGATCCTGGGCGGCATCCCGGGAAGGGCGGGAACTGCTTTCACTTGCGTTGCCTCAAAGCTTGCTCCGGGAGGGAGGCCGGCCCCGAGAGCCCACTTGGACGCCAAACGGCACCGAGAGCCCAGAGCTGGGCAACAAATGGCAAGGGGAGCCCCGAACGGCAAGGGGAGCCCCGAAATGGGGAAGGAGAGCCCCGAAATGGGCAAGAGGAGGCCCGAAATGGGCAAGGGGAGCCCCGAAATGGGGAAGGAGAGCCCCACGATGGGGAAGGAGAGCCCCAAAATGGGCAAGAGGAGCCCCAAAATGGGGAAGGAGAGCCCAGACGTGGACGCGAAATGGCAAGAAAACACCCAACACTGGCAAGAAAACACACAAAATGGGCAAGGGGAGCCCCAAAATGGGTAAGGAGAGCCCCAAAATGGGCAAGAGGAGCCCAGACGTGGACGCGAAATGGCAAGAAAACACACAAAATGGCAAGGAGACCCCAAATGGGCAAGAAGAGCCCCAAAATGGGTAAGGAGAGCCCCCAAATGGGCAAGAAGCGCCCAGATATGGACCCGAAATGGCAAGAAAACACCCAAATCTGGCAAGAAAACACACAAAATGGGCAAGAAGAGCCCAGACATTGGCAAGAAATGGCAAGGAGACCCCCGAACGGGCAAGGATAGCCCCAAGATGGGCAAGAAGAGCCCCAAAATGGGCAAGAGGAGGCCCAAAGTGGGCATGGAGAGCCTCAAAATGGGCAAGGAGAGCCCAGAAGTGGACCCAAAATGGGCAAGAAAACACCCAAAACTGGCAAGAAAACACACAAAATGGGCAAGAAGAGCCCAGAGATGGTCCCAAAATGGGCAAGTAGAGCCCCAAAATGGGCAAGAGGAGGCCCAAAGTGGGCAAGGAGAGCCCCAAAATGGGCCAGAGGAGGTCCAAAATGGGCAAGGAGAGCCCCGAAATGGGGAAGAAAAGGCCCAAAATGGAGAGAGGAGGCCCAAAATAAGCAAGACGAGGCCCCAAATGGGCAAGAAGAGCCCGGAGGTGGAGTGGAAAGCAAGGAAATTTGCACCAACAACTCCCATGTTGGTAAGAAATTGGCATAAAAAACCCCAAAAATGGACCCGAAAACCCCCAAAATTGGCACCAAAATGGCAAAAGTGAATCAAAATCCCCAAAATTGGCACCGAAACCCCAGAGTGTGAACTTAAATGGCAACAAAACCCCCAACACTGCATACAAAATGGCACCAAAACTCCAAAATTGGAACCAAAATGGCAACAAAACGCCAAGAACTGTCTCTAAAAACACCAAAATTGGCCCCAAAATGGCACCAAAACCCAAACGTTGGACCCCAAGCCCCTGAAAAATTGGCAATAAAACCCTAGAATGGCACCAAAACCCCAATCTGGGACCCAAAATTGGCACCAAAATCCCAAGGGTGGAATGAAACCCCCAAAATTGGCCCCAAGATGGCAACAAAACCCCAAAACTGGCAAGAAGAGCCCCAAAATTGGCCTTACCATGGCACCAGAACTCCAAAATGGCACCAAAAACCCCAAAAAGTGGCACCAAACCCCCTCAAATTTGGCCCCAAACAAACAAAGTTGGACCCAGTAAGGCACCAAAACCCCAAAACTGGACACAAATCTCCAAAGATGAACCCAAAATTATCACCAAAACCCCAAAGTTGGACTCTAAACATCCAAAATTCCTCCAAAACCCCTAAAGTTGCCCCAAGTTGGAACCAGAAACCAAAACAATTGGCACCAAAATCCCAAAGGTAGGCAGCAAAACAGAAAACTGCTCCCAAATGTCACCAAAACCCCAAAACTGGCACTAAAACCACCCCAAATTGGCCCCGAGATGGCACCAAAACCCCGAAGTTGGACCCAAAAGCCCCAACACTGGAACCAAAACCCCAGAGTTTGAGCCAAAATGGCACCAAAACCCCAAAGTTGGACCCCAATCCCCCAAATTAGCACTAGAAGTAAAAAAATTGGCACTGAATGGCACCAAAACCCAAAAGTTGGACCCAAAATGGCACCAAAACCCCCAAAGTTGGACAAAAAAACCCTGAAAACTTGACAACAAAACCCCAGAATGGCACCAAAACACAAAAGCTGAACCCAAAATGGCACCAAAACCCCAAAGTGGGACCCAAAATTGGCACCAAAATCCCAAGGTTGGAATGAAACCCCCCCAAAATAGGCCCCAAAATGGCACCAAACCCCAAAATTGGCACCTAAACCCCAAAGTTGGACCCGAATTGGCAAGAGAATTGGCACCAAAAGCCCAAAGTGGCAAGAAAATAAGCAAAAACACCCCAACATCGGACCCAAACCCCACAATTAGCACCAAAAACCAAAAACTGGACCCAAAAATGGCAACAAATTCCCAAAATTGGTCCCAAATCCCCAAAGATGAACCCAGAAATCCTAATGCTTGGCACCAGAACCCCAAATTGCACCCAAAGCACCCCAAAATGGCTCCAAAACCCCAAAATTGGCATTAAAGCCCCAAAATCGGCACGAAAATGGGACCACAACCCGACATTTGGACACCAATCCCCAAAGATGAACCCAAAATTGGCACTGAAACCCCAAATTGCTCCCAAAACGTCACCAAAACCCCACAGTTGAACCCAAAGCCCCCAAAATTGGACCCTAAATGGCACAAAACCCCAAAGTTGGACCCAAAATTCCCGGAAAACTTGGCACCGTAACCCCACAATTGGCAACAACATGGCATCAAAACCTGCACATTGCTCCCAAAATGGTACCAAAAACCCAAAGTTAGACCTCAAGCCCCCACAATTAGCACTAGGACTACAAACATTGGCACCAAATGGCACCAAAACCGAAAACTGGCCATAAAATGGCACCAAAACCCCAAAGTTGGACCCCAAACCCCATGAAACTTTGGCACCAAAACCCAAAAGCTGGACCCAAAATGGCACCAAAACCCCAAAGTTGGCACCTAAACCACACATGCGGCCCCAAATGGCACAAGAACCCCAAAATTGGCACGAGGATCCCCCAAATTGGCACTAAAATGGCACCAAAACCCAAAGGTTTGATGAAATACACCAAAAATAGCACCACACCCCCCAAATTGGACCCCAAACCCCCACAATTGGCACCGAAACCCCAAAGTTGGACCGCAAATGGCACCAAAACCCCCCAAATTGGCCACAAAATGGCACTAAAGCCCACAAGTTGAACCCCAAACCCCAAATATTGGACCCTAAATGCCATCCAAACCCCAAACTTGGCCCCAAAGCCTCAAAACCGGCCACCGAGAAACAGAGAAAATGAGCACCAAAACCCCAAAGTTGGCCTTACCATGGCACCAGAACTCCAACATGGCACCAAAAACCCCAAAAAGTGGCACCAAACCCCCTCAAATTTGGCCCCGAACAAGCAAAGTTGGCTACAGACGGCACCAAAACCCCAAATTGGACCCCAAGCTGCCAAACCTGGCAGCAAAATGGCACCAGAACCCCAACATTGGCATTAAAGCCCCAAACATGGCACGAAAATGGCACCAAAACCCCAACATTGGACACAAATCCCCAAAGATGAACCCAAAATCATCACCAAATCCCCAAAGTTAGACCCTAAACATCCAAAATTGCACCAAAGCCCTAACAGTTGCCACAAGTTGGCAGCAGAAACCAAAAAATTAGCACCAAAATCCCAAAGGTAGGCAGCAAAACAGAAAACTGCTCCCAAGTGTCACCAAAACCCCAAAACTGGCACTAAAACCACCCCAAATTGGCCCCGAGAAGGCACCAGAACCCCCAAAATTGTCTCAAAAACCCCAAAATTGGACCCAAGATGTCGCAAAAACCCCGAAGTTGGACCCAAAAGCCCCAACACTGGAACCAAAACCCCAGAGTTTGAGCCAAAATGGCACCAAAACCCCAAAGTTGGACCCCAATCTGCCAAAATTGGCAGCAAAATGGCACCAAGACCCCAACATTGGCACCAAACCCTCAAAACAGGACCCAAATGCCCCAAATTGGCACCAAAATTGGCACCAAAACCCCAAAATTGAACCCAAAATAGACACCAAAGTCCCAAGGTTGGGCAGAAAACTCCCAAAATTGGCCCTAAAATGGCACCAAAACCCCAACGTTGGACCTAAAACCCCCCAAATTGGCCCCAGATTCAAAAAGGGGACCCCAAATGGCCCCCAAACCCCAAATTTGAGCCCCAAATTCCCTGAAAAGTCGGGAACCAAACCCCAAAATGACACAGAAAGCTGAAGTTGGAGCCGAAATTGGAACCAAACCCCACATAAATTGGCCCCGAGATGGCACCAGGACCCCAAAGCTGGAGCCAAACCCCCCAAATTGTCACCCACGCCCCCAAAGTGGCCCCAAGTGGCACCAAATCCCCCACATAGGCCCCCAAACCCCAATCGGTCCCAAACCCCGCAGCCCCTCCCCCTCCCCCTGCAGCCCCTCCCCCCCCATCCCGAGCCCCACGGCTCCGAGCGCCGCGCACGGGGTGGGGGAGAGCACCGGGAGACCCCGACAGGGACCGTCCCCAAAACCCCGTGAGCCCGAGCTCACCCGAAGGCGGCGTGCCAGCAGCCAGCCGTGCTCCCAGTGCCACCAGTGCCACCAGCGCGGCCCCCAGCACCACGACGCGGCCGCTCCCCATGGCTGTGTGCGGAGGAGGACGCCCCACGCCGCTGCTGTGGAGCAGTGGGTGCCCGCGCTGGGCGGCATCACCCGTCTCCGGGCAGAGCTCCGCTGCGGGTGCGTCAATCAGCCCCGGCACCACAGCGGGATCCTGGGCGGCATCCCGGGAAGGGCGGGAACTGCTTTCACTTGCGTTGCCTCAAAGCTTGCTCCGGGAGGGAGGCCGGCCCCGAGAGCCCACTTGGACGCCAAACGGCACCGAGAGCCCAGAGCTGGGCAACAAATGGCAAGGGGAGCCCCGAACGGCAAGGGGAGCCCCGAAATGGGGAAGGAGAGCCCCGAAATGGGCAAGAGGAGGCCCAAAATGGGGAAGGAGAGCCCCAAAATGGGCAAGGGGAGCCCCAAAATGGGCCAGAGGAGGCCCAAAATGGGCAAGGAGAGCCCAGAGGTGGACGCGAAATGGCAAGAAAACACCCAACACTGGCAAGAAAACACACAAAATGGGCAAGGAGAGCCCCGAAATGGGGAAGGAGAGCCCCAAAATGGGCAAGAGGAGGCCCAAAATGGGCAAGGAGAGCCCCGAAATGGGCAAGAGGAGGCCCAAAATGGGCAAGGAGAGCCCCGAAATGGGCAAGAGGAGGCCCAAAATGGGCAAGGAGAGCCCAGAGCTGGGCAACAAATGGCAAGGGGAGCCCCGAACGGGCAAGGGGAGCCCCGAAATGGGGAAGGAGAGCCCCAAAATGGGCAAGAGGAGGCCCAAAATGGGCAAGGAGAGCCCAGAGGTGGACGCGAAATGGCAAGGGGAGCCCCGAACGGGCAAGGGGAGCCCCGAACGGGCAAGGGGAGCGCCGAAATGGGGAAGGAGAGCCCCAAAATGGGCAAGAAGCGCCCAGATGTGGACCCGAAATGGCAAGAAAACACCCAAATCTGGCAAGAAAACACCCAAAATGGGCAAGAAGACCCAGAGATGGACCAAAAAAGGGCAAGGAGAGTCCCAAAACGGGCAAGAGGAGCCCCAAAATGGGCAAGGAGAGGCCCAAAATGGGCAAGGAGAGCCCCAAAACGGGCAAGCGGAGCCCCAAAATGGCCAAGGAGAGCCCCAAAATGGGTAAGGAGAGCCCCAAAATGGGCAAGAAGCGCCCAGATGTGGACCCGAAATGGCAAGAAAACACCCAACACTGGCAAGAAAACACACAAAATGGGCAAGAAGAGCCCAGAGATGGACCCAAAATGGGCAAGGAGAGCCCCAAAATGGGCAAGGAGAGCCCTAAAATGGGCCAGACGAGGCCCAAAATGGGCAAGAGGAGCCCAGAGGTGGACCCGAAATGGCAGCAAAACACCCAAAACAGGCAAGAAGAGCCCCAAAATTGGTCTTACCATGGCACCAGAACACCAAAATGGCACCAAAAACCCTGAAATGTGGCACCAAAACCCCGAAAAATTGGCCCCAAACAAAGTTGGACCCAATATGGCACAGAAACCCCAAAGTTGGACACCAAGCAGACAAAATTGGCACTAAAATCGCACCAAAACCCAAAAGTTTGACGAAATACACCAAAAATGGAAACTAAATAGCACCAAACCCCCCAAATTGGCACCGAAACTCCCACAATTGGCACCGAAACCCCAGAGTTGGACCCCAAATGGCAACAAAATCCCCAAAGTTGGCCACAAAATGGCACTAAAACCCACAAGTTGAACCCCAAACCCCAAATATTGGACCCTAAATGCCATCCAAACCCCAAACTTGGCCCCAAAGCCCCAAAACCGGCCACCGAGAAACAGAGAAAATGAGCACCAAAACCCCAAAGTTGGCCTTACCATGGCACCAGAACTCCAACATGGCACCAAAAACCCCAAAATGTGGCACCAAACCCCCTCAAATTTGGCCCCGAACAAGCAAAGTTGGCTACAGTACGGCACCAAAACCCCAAATTGGACCCGAACTGGCACCAAAACCCCAAACTTTGACCCCAAAGGCCAAAAATTAGCACATAAACCCCACAACTGACAAAAATATGGCATCCAAACCTCCAAATTGCATCCAAAATGGCACCAAAACCCCCAAAATTGTCTCCAAAGACCCCAAAATGGCCCCAAAATGGCACCAAAACCCCAACGTTTGACCAAAAATGGCACCAGATCCACAAAGTTGGGCATAAAACCCAAAACATTGTCGCCAAGACCCCAAAACTGGCCCCCAAATGTCACCAAAACCCCAAAGATTCACTCAAAATGGCACCAGATCCACAAAGTTGTAGCAAAGTAGCACCAAAACCCCAAGCATGGACCCAAAACTCCCAAAATTGGCCCCAAAATGGCATCCAAACCCAAAAATAGGCACCAAACCCCACATAAATTGGCCCGAAAATGGCAGCAAGACCCCAAAGCTGGAGCCAAACCCCCCCAAATTGTCACCCAAGCCCCCAAAGTGGCCCCAAATGGCACCAAACCTCAAAACTGGATGAAAAATGGGGCCCAAACCCCAAAATTGGCAACAAAACCCCAACATTGGCTCCGATATGGCACCAGAACCCCAAAACTGGCACTAAAACCACCCCAAATTGGCCCCGAGATGGCCCCAAAACCCCGAAGTTGGACCCAAAAGCCCCAACACTGGAATGAAAACCCAGAGTTTGAGCCAAAATGGCACCAAGAACCCCAAAGTTGGATCTAAAACCCCCCAAATTGGCCCCAGATTCAAAAATGGGCCCCCAAATGGCCCCAAACCCCAAATTTGAACCCCAAATTCCCTGAAAAATCGGGAACCAAACCCCAAAATGACACAGAAAGCTGAAGTTGGACCCGAAATTGGAACCAAACCCCACATAAATTGGCCCCGAGATGGCACCAGGACCCCAAAGCTGGAGCCAAACCCCCCAAATTGTCACCCACGCCCCCAAAGTGGCCCCAAGTGGCACCAAATCCCCCACATAGGCCCCCAAACCCCAATCGGTCCCAAACCCCGCAGCCCCTCCCCCTCCCCCTGCAGCCCCTCCCCCCCCATCCCGAGCCCCACGGCTCCGAGCGCCGCGCACGGGGTGGGGGAGAGCACCGGGAGACCCCGACAGGGACCGTCCCCAAAACCCCGTGAGCCCGAGCTCACCCGAAGGCGGCGTGCCAGCAGCCAGCCGTGCTCCCAGTGCCACCAGTGCCACCAGCGCGGCCCCCAGCACCACGACGCGGCCGCTCCCCATGGCTGTGTGCGGAGGAGGACGCCCCACGCCGCTGCTGTGGAGCAGTGGGTGCCCGCGCTGGGCGGCATCACCCGTCTCCGGGCAGAGCTCCGCTGCGGGTGCGTCAATCAGCCCCGGCACCACAGCGGGATCCTGGGCGGCATCCCGGGAAGGGCGGGAACTGCTTTCACTTGCGTTGCCTCAAAGCTTGCTCCGGGAGGGAGGCCGGCCCCGAGAGCCCACTTGGACGCCAAACGGCACCGAGAGCCCAGAGCTGGGCAACAAATGGCAAGGGGAGCCCCGAACGGCAAGGGGAGCCCCGAAATGGGGAAGGAGAGCCCCGAAATGGGCAAGAGGAGGCCCAAAATGGGCAAGGGGAGCCCAGAGGTGGACGCGAAATGGCAACAAAACACCCAACACTGGCAAGAAAACACACAAAATGGGCAAGGAGAGCCCCAAAATGGGCAAGGAGAGCCCCAAAATGGGGAAGGAGAGCCCCAAAATGGGCAAGGAGAGCCCAGAGGTGGACGCGAAATGGCAAGAAAACACCCAACACTGGCAAGAAAACACACAAAATGGGCAAGGAGAGCCCCAAAATGGGCCAGACGAGGCCCAAAATGGGCAAGAGGAGCCCAGAGGTGGACCCGAAATGGCAGCAAAACACCCAAAACAGGCAAGAAGAGCCCCAAAATTGGTCTTACCATGGCACCAGAACACCAAAATGGCACCAAAAACCCTGAAATGTGGCACCAAAACCCCGAAAAATTGGCCCCAAACAAAGTTGGACCCAATATGGCACAGAAACCCCAAAGTTGGACACCAAGCAGACAAAATTGGCACTAAAATCGCACCAAAACCCAAAAGTTTGACGAAATACACCAAAAATGGAAACTAAATAGCACCAAACCCCCCAAATTGGCACCGAAACCCCCACAATTGGCACCGAAACCCCAGAGTTGGACCCCAAATGGCAACAAAATCCCCAAAGTTGGCCACAAAATGGCACTAAAACCCACAAGTTGAACCCCAAACCCCAAATATTGGACCCTAAATGCCATCCAAACCCCAAACTTGGCCCCAAAGCCCCAAAACCGGCCACCGAGAAACAGAGAAAATGAGCACCAAAACCCCAAAGTTGGCCTTACCATGGCACCAGAACTCCAACATGGCACCAAAAACCCCAAAAAGTGGCACCAAACCCCCTCAAATTTGGCCCCGAACAAGCAAAGTTGGCTACAGTACGGCACCAAAACCCCAAATTGGACCCGAACTGGCACCAAAACCCCAAACTTTGACCCCAAAGGCCAAAAATTAGCACATAAACCCCACAACTGACAAAAATATGGCATCCAAACCTCCAAATTGCATCCAAAATGGCACCAAAACCCCCAAAATTGTCTCCAAAGACCCCAAAATGGCCCCAAAATGGCACCAAAACCCCAACGTTTGACCAAAAATGGCACCAGATCCACAAAGTTGGGCATAAAACCCAAAACATTGTCGCCAAGACCCCAAAACTGGCCCCCAAATGTCACCAAAACCCCAAAGATTCACTCAAAATGGCACCAGGTCCACAAAGTTGTAGCAAAGTAGCACCAAAACCCCAAGCATGGACCCAAAACTCCCAAAATTGGCCCCAAAATGGCACCAAAACCCCAAAGTTGGCCTTACCATGGCACCAGAACTCCAAAATGGCACCAAAAACCCCAAAAAGTGGCACCAAACCCCCTCAAATTTGGCCCCGAACAAGCAAAGTTGGCTACAGTACGGCACCAAAACCCCAAAGTTGGACCCCAAGCTGCCAAACCTGGCAGCAAAATGGCACCAGAACCCCAACATTGGCATTAAAGCCCTAAAATTGGCACGAAAATGGCACCAAACCTGAAAACTGGACGAAAGATGGGGCCCAAACCCCAAAATTGGCAACAAAAGCCCAACATTGGCTCCGATATGGCACCAGAACCCCAAAACTGGCACTAAAACCACCCCAAATTGGCCCCGAGATGGCACCAAAACCCCGAAGTTGGACCCAAAAGCCCCAACACTGGAACCAAAACCCCAAAATTGAACGGAAATTGCACCAAGACCCCCAACATTGGCACCAAACCCTCAAAACTGGACCCAAATGCCCAAAATTGGCACCAAAATTGGCACCCAAACCCCAAAATTGAACCCAAAATAGACACCAAAGTCCCAAAGTTGGGCAGAAAACTCCCAAAATTGGCCCCAAATTCAAAATTGGGCCCCAAAATGGCCCCCAAACCCCAAATTTGAGCCCCAAATTCCCTGAAAAATCGGGAACCAAACCCCAAAATGACACAGAAAGCTGAAGTTGGAGCCGAAATTGGAACCAAACCCCACATAAATTGGCCCCGAGATGGCACCAGGACCCCAAAGCTGGAGCCAAACCCCCCAAATTGTCACCCACGCCCCCAAAGTGGCCCCAAGTGGCACCAAATCCCCCACATAGGCCCCCAAACCCCAATCGGTCCCAAACCCCGCAGCCCCTCCCCCTCCCCCTGCAGCCCCTCCCCCCCCATCCCGAGCCCCACGGCTCCGAGCGCCGCGCACGGGGTGGGGGAGAGCACCGGGAGACCCCGACAGGGACCGTCCCCAAAACCCCGTGAGCCCGAGCTCACCCGAAGGCGGCGTGCCAGCAGCCAGCCGTGCTCCCAGTGCCACCAGTGCCACCAGCGCGGCCCCCAGCACCACGACGCGGCCGCTCCCCATGGCTGTGTGCGGAGGAGGACGCCCCACGCCGCTGCTGTGGAGCAGTGGGTGCCCGCGCTGGGCGGCATCACCCGTCTCCGGGCAGAGCTCCGCTGCGGGTGCGTCAATCAGCCCCGGCACCACAGCGGGATCCTGGGCGGCATCCCGGGAAGGGCGGGAACTGCTTTCACTTGCGTTGCCTCAAAGCTTGCTCCGGGAGGGAGGCCGGCCCCGAGAGCCCACTTGGACGCCAAACGGCACCGAGAGCCCAGAGCTGGGCAACAAATGGCAAGGGGAGCCCCGAACGGCAAGGGGAGCCCCGAAATGGGGAAGGAGAGCCCCGAAATGGGCAAGAGGAGGCCCAAAATGGGCAAGGGGAGCCCCGAAATGGGCAAGGAGAGCCCAGAGCTGGGCAACAAATGGCAAGGGGAGCCCCGAACGGGCAAGGGGAGCCCCGAAATGGGGAAGGAGAGCCCCAAAATGGGCAAGAGGAGGCCCAAAATGGGCAAGGAGAGCCCAGAGGTGGACGCGAAATGGCAAGAAAACACCCAACACTGGCAAGAAAACACAAAATGGGCAAGGAGAGCCCCAAAATGGGCAAGGAGAGCCCCAAAATGGGCAAGGAGAGCCCCAAAATGGGCCAGACGAGGCCCAAAATGGGCAAGAGGAGCCCAGAGGTGGACCCGAAATGGCAGCAAAACACCCAAAACAGGCAAGAAGAGCCCCAAAATTGGTCTTACCATGGCACCAGAACACCAAAATGGCACCAAAAACCCTGAAATGTGGCACCAAAACCCCGAAAAATTGGCCCCAAACAAAGTTGGACCCAATATGGCACAGAAACCCCAAAGTTGGACACCAAGCAGACAAAATTGGCACTAAAATCGCACCAAAACCCCAAAGTTTGATGAAATACACCAAAAATGGAAACTAAATAGCACCAAACCCCCCAAATTGGCACCGAAACCCCCACAATTGGCACCGAAACCCCAAAGTTGGACCGCAAATGGCACCAAAACCCCCAAAGTTGGCCACAAAATGGCACTAAAGCCCACAAGTTGAACCCCAAACCCCAAATATTGGACCCTAAATGCCATCCAAACCCCAAACTTGGCCCCAAAGCCCCAAAACCGGCCACCGAGAAACAGAGAAAATGAGCACCAAAACCCCAAAGTTGGCCTTACCATGGCACCAGAACTCCAACATGGCACCAAAAACCCCAAAAAGTGGCACCAAACCCCCTCAAATTTGGCCCCGAACAAGCAAAGTTGGCTACAGTACGGCACCAAAACCCCAAATTGGACCCCAAGCTGCCAAACCTGGCAGCAAAATGGCACCAGAACCCCAACATTGGCATTAAAGCCCTAAAATTGGCCCGAAAATGGCACCAAACCTCAAAACTGGACGAAAGATGGGGCCCAAACCCCAAAATTGGCAACAAAACCCCAACATTGGCTCCGATATGGCACCAGAACCCCAAAACTGGCACTAAAACCACCCCAAGTTGGCCCCGAGATGGCACCAAAACCCCGAAGTTGGACCCAAAAGCCCCAACACTGGAACCAAAACCCCACAGTTTGAGCCAAAATGGCACCAACACCCCAAAGTTGGACCCCAATCTGCCAAAATTGGCACCAAAATGGCACCAAGACCCCCAACATTGGCACCAAACCCTCAAAACAGGACCCAAATGCCCGAAATTGGCACCAAAATTGGCACCAAAACCCCAAAACTGAACCCAAAATAGACACCAAAGTCCCAAAGTTGGGCAGAAAACTCCCAAAATTGAACCCAAAATGGCACCAAAACCCCAACGTTTGACCAAAAATGGCACCAGATCCACAAAGTTGGGCATAAAACCCAAAACATTGTCGCCAAGACCCCAAAACTGGCCCCCAAATGTCACCAAAACCCCAAAGATTCACTCAAAATGGCACCAGATCCCCAAAGTTGGATCTAAAACCCCCCAAATTTGCCCCAAATTAAAAAATGGGCACCAAAATTGCCCCCAAACCCCAAATTTGAACCCCAAATTCCCTGAAAAATCGGGAACCAAACCCCAAAATGACACAGAAAGCTGAAGTTGGACCCGAAATTGGAACCCAACCCCAAAATAGGCCCCAAAATGGCACCAAACCCAAAAATAGGCACCAAACCCCACATAAATTGGCCCCAAAATGGCACCAAGACCCCAAAGCTGGAGCCAAACCCCCCAAATTGTCACCCAAGCCCCCAAAGTGGCCCCAAGTGGCACCAAATTCCGCACATAATGGCAAGAAAAGCCCAGAGGTGGACCCGAAATGGCAAGAAAACATACAAAATGGGCAAGAAAACACGACAAATTGGCAAGAAGAGCCCAGAGATGGACCCAAAATGGGCAAGGAGAGCCCCAAATGGGCAAGAGGAGCCCAGAGGTGGAGTGGAAAGCAAGGCAATTTGCACCAAAAACTCCCACGTTGGTAAGAAATTGGCATAAAAACCCCCCAAAATGGACCCGAAAACCCCAAAAATTGGCACCAAAATGGCAAAATTGAATCAGAACCCCAAAAATTTGGCACCGAAACCCCAGAGTGTGAACTTAAATGGCAACAAAACCCTCAAAATTGCATACAAAATGGCACCAAAACCCCAAAATTGGCCCCAAAATTGCACCAAAAACCCTAAAGTTAGACCCCAATCCCCCCAAATAAACACTAGAAGTAAAAAAATTGGCACTGAATGGCACCAAAACCCCAAAGTTGGACCCAAAATGGCACCAAAACCCCAAGGGTGGAATGAAAACGCCCCAAATTGGCCCCAAGATGGCAAAAAAACCCCAAAATTGGCACCTAAACCCCAAAGTTGGACCCGAATTGGCAAGAGAATTGGCACAAAAACCCCAAAGTGGCAAGAAAATAAGCAAAAACACCCCAACATCGGACCCAAACCCCACAATTAGCACCAAAAACCAAAAACTGGACCCAAAAATGGCAACAAATTCCCAAAATTGGTCCCAAATCCCCAAAGATGAACCCAGAAATCCTAATGCTTGGCACCAGAACCCCAAATTGCACCCAAAGCACCCCAAAATGGCTCCAAAACCCCAAAATTGGCATTAAAGCCCCAAAATCGGCACGAAAATGGGACCACAACCCGACATTTGGACACCAATCCCCAAAGATGAACCCAAAATTGGCACCGAAACCCCAAATTGCTCCCAAAACGTCACCAAAACCCCACAGTTGAACCCAAAGCTCCAAAAATTGGACCCTAAATGGCACAAAACCCCAAAGTTGGACCGCAAATGGCACCAAAACCCCCAAAGTTGGCCACAAAATGGCACTAAAGCCCACAAGTTGAACCCCAAACCCCAAATATCGGACCCTAAATGCCATCCAAACCCCAAACTTGGCCCCAAAGCCTCAAAACCGGCCACCGAGAAACAGAGAAAATGAGCACCAAAACCCCAAAGTTGGCCTTACCATGGCACCAGAACTCCAAAGAGGCACCAAAAACCCCAAAAAGTGGCACCAAACCCCCTCAAATTTGGCCCCGAACAAGCAAAGTTGGCTACAGTACGGCACCAAAACCCCAAATTGGACCCCAAGCTGCCAAACCTGGCAGCAAAATGGCACCAGAACCCCAACATTGGCATTAAAGCCCCAAACATGGCACGAAAATGGCACCAAACCTCAAAACTGGACGAAAGATGGGGCCCGAACCCCAAAATTGGCAACAAAACCCCAACATTGGCTCCGATATGGCACCAGAACCCCAAAACTGGCACTAAAACCACCCCAAATTGGCCCCGAGATGGCACCAAAACCCCGAAGTTGGACCCAAAAGCCCCAACACTGGAACCAAAACCCCAGAGTTTGAGCCAAAATGGCACCAAAACCCCAAAGTTGGACCCCAAGCTGCCAAAATTGGCACCAAAATGGCACCAAGACCCCCAACATTGGCACCAAACCCTCAAAACAGGACCAAAATGCCCGAAATTGGCACCAAAATTGGCACCAAAACCCCAAAATTGAACCCAAAATAGACACCAAAGTCCCAAAGTTGGGCAGAAAACTCCCAAAATTGGCCCCAAATTCAAAATTGGGCCCCCAAATGGCCCCCAAACCCCAAATTTGAACCCCAAATTCCCTGAAAAATCGGGAACCAAACCCCAAAATGACACAGAAAGCTGAAGTTGGACCCGAAATTGGAACCCAACCCCAAAATAGGCCCCAAAATGGCACCAAACCCATAAATAGGCACCAAACCCCACATAAATTGGCCCCGAGATGGCACCAGGACCCCAAAGCTGGAGCCAAACCCCCCAAATTGTCACCCACGCCCCCAAAGTGGCCCCAAGTGGCACCAAACCTCAAAACTGGATGAAAAATGGGGCCCAAACCCCAAAATTGGCAACAAAACCCTAACATTGGCTCCGATATGGCACCAGAACCCCAAAACTGGCACTAAAACCACCCCAAATTGGCCCCGAGATGGCCCCAAAACCCCGAAGTTGGACCCAAAAGCCCCAACACTGGAATGAAAACCCAGAGTTTGAGCCAAAATGGCACCAAAACCCCCAAAGTTGGATCTAAAACCCCCCAAATTGGCCCCAGATTCAAAAATGGGCCCCCAAAATGGCCCCAAACCCCAAATTTGAACCCCAAATTCCCTGAAAAATCGGGAACCAAACCCCAAAATGACACAGAAAGCTGAAGTTGGACCCGAAATTGGAACCCAACCCCAAAATAGGCCCCAAAATGGCACCAAACCCAAAAATAGGCACCAAACCCCACATAAATTGGCCCCGAGATGGCACCAGGACCCCAAAGCTGGAGCCAAACCCCCCAAATTGTCACCCACGCCCCCAAAGTGGCCCCAAGTGGCACCAAATCCCCCACATAGGCCCCCAAACCCCAATCGGTCCCAAACCCCGCAGCCCCTCCCCCTCCCCCTGCAGCCCCTCCCCCCCCATCCCGAGCCCCACGGCTCCGAGCGCCGCGCACGGGGTGGGGGAGAGCACCGGGAGACCCCGACAGGGACCGTCCCCAAAACCCCGTGAGCCCGAGCTCACCCGAAGGCGGCGTGCCAGCAGCCAGCCGTGCTCCCAGTGCCACCAGTGCCACCAGCGCGGCCCCCAGCACCACGACGCGGCCGCTCCCCATGGCTGTGTGCGGAGGAGGACGCCCCACGCCGCTGCTGTGGAGCAGTGGGTGCCCGCGCTGGGCGGCATCACCCGTCTCCGGGCAGAGCTCCGCTGCGGGTGCGTCAATCAGCCCCGGCACCACAGCGGGATCCTGGGCGGCATCCCGGGAAGGGCGGGAACTGCTTTCACTTGCGTTGCCTCAAAGCTTGCTCCGGGAGGGAGGCCGGCCCCGAGAGCCCACTTGGACGCCAAACGGCACCGAGAGCCCAGAGCTGGGCAACAAATGGCAAGGGGAGCCCCGAACGGCAAGGGGAGCCCCGAAATGGGGAAGGAGAGCCCCGAAATGGGCAAGAGGAGGCCCGAAATGGGCAAGGGGAGCCCCGAAATGGGGAAGGAGAGCCCCACGATGGGGAAGGAGAGCCCCAAAATGGGCAAGAGGAGCCCCAAAATGGGGAAGGAGAGCCCAGACGTGGACGCGAAATGGCAAGAAAACACCCAACACTGGCAAGAAAACACACAAAATGGGCAAGAAGAGCCCAGAGATGGACCCAAAATGGGCAAGGAGAGCCCCAAAACGGGCAAGCGGAGCCCCAAAATGGGCAAGGAGAGGCCCAAAATGGGCAAGGAGAGCCCCGAAATGGGCAAGAGGAGGCCCAAAATGGGCAAGGAGAGCCCAGAGCTGGGCAACAAATGGCAAGGGGAGCCCCGAACGGGCAAGGGGAGCCCCGAACGGGCAAGGGGAGCCCCGAAATGGGGAAGGAGAGCCCAGAGGTGGACCCAAAATGGCAAGAAAACACCCAAATCTGGCAAGAAAACACACAAAATGGGCAAGAAGAGCCCAGAGATGGACCCAAAATGGCCAAGGAGAGCCCCAAAATGGACAAGGAGAGCCCCAAAATGGGCAAGGAGAGCCCCAAAATGGGTAAGAAGCGCCCAGATGTGGACCCGAAATGGCAAGAAAACACACAAAATGGGCAAGAAGAGCCCAGACATTGGCAAGAAATCGCAAGGAGACCCCCGAACGGGCAAGGGGAGCCCCACGATGGGCAAGAAGAGCCCCGAACGGGCAAGGAGGGGCCGGCTCTCGGTGCAAGGAGAACCCAACTTGGGGACAGCACGCCCACCCCACAGAAGGAACCGCCCTTGGCAGGGGTCCAGGAGGTGTCTGGGGCCGCTCCCAGTGGCATGCAATCCACTGGGGCTCTGTCGGGGCTGTGCCAACCCCGTGGAGCCCAAAGGGCCGCCTCTTCTCAGCGCCCGGGGCCTCCTGAGGAGGAATCCTCCCAGCAGCCGCTCGGCCGCTCCGCACTCCCCGTCCTGCTCCAGAGGGGAACCTTCGCACCATGTCTGTGCGGCTCAGGGACCATCCCTGTCCCTCAGGCTGACTGGCACATGCCGCCAAAGGAGCACAAACCCAGTGCTGGGCTCTGGAAAGGAAACCCAGAGCGCTTCACAGGGGAGGACGTGTATCAGTGCTGCCACAAGGCTCTACAGGACGCCTCAGAGGCAGAAGGACACAGGCGGATGAGAAGAGTCCAACTCACGTTCAATGGAAAAACATGCACGAGTCCCTCGTGAGAGCTCACAGCACACCCATGTGCTGTTGTGGCCGCGGGACCACAGCGTTCAAAGCTCTCTGCCCCTCGGCACTGCAGACAGCACTGAGTCAGCCCCGCTTGCGGCCGTTGTGTTGGGCCGGCTTCAGAGTGTCAGTTTGGGTTTACGAGCTGGTTCAGCCCGGTTCCGTGACAATTGGGGCAGGGGGACCCACAGACCCACGTCCCGGGAAAGGGGAGCGGGAAAGATGCGGGGAAAAGGGAGGTGGGCCTCAAAACAAAACTGCGGCAACGATCTGAGGAGGAAAGCTAATTTACTAAATAAGATATCAGAATGCAAAATAACACAGTGTAATACAACGCAATTGGAAATGAAGCTAATAAATCAAATAAAACGAGAGAGAGAGTGTCTGAGAACCGAAGGCCTCACGCTAAACGCTGAAGGGATCACCCGCTGCTGGGTCCATCCAAAAGGAAAGCGACTGTGTCTGGTGACACGCAGACAGGTTTTATCTTTCCCTCTGAGCAGAAAATGGAAAAACACAAAGTCCTCTGGGGTACGTAGTTCTTCTTCTCTTCTGAGACAGATGGACCCGGAGCTATCCATGCTCCACGGAGCTGGAGCACTCAGCCTTTAACTCCCAGTGCACTACGTGATGTTATGATGTGGAATACCAATCACAAAAATCGTAAAGCCATGACATCAGAGCCGCAGCGCAGCTGTGAAAGCCTTCCTCCTCATGTGGTCCTCCTGAGTGGTCACGAGACAGATGATTTTCTGTAAAAGAAGAGAAAATCTTCTCATGCGATAGCACGGGTTTGGGGAGCTCTCTGTCCGCACACAGACCCCATTGGAGGCTTCAGGTCAGGACACCGAGGGCAGGGGCAGGGCAGGGCAGCCGTTTCTCTCCCTCTCGCTACCTCTTCCCTAGAAGATGTCCAGCTGCAGTGTTTTGCTCCTAAGCTATGCCACCCGCATCCCCAAAGCCCTTTTTCCCACCAAGGACCTAGAGGAGCAACCAAACTGGAAAGAAACAGTCTCCTCTCTGGCCCAGAACAGCCTCAAGCTCAGCTAGGCCTTCCAAGTGCTGCCAAACTGTGGACATCGGTGCGTTGGGTGTGTCAATAGAAGGCAGCATGACACTGGTGAATGAGGAACTCTCCTCTGGTGATGCGACGACCCAAAGCTCCAACCAATGTAGTCATCCCATCCCTCAGAGCCAAGGGGTCTGGGAGAGTCCCCGCTGTTCCTCCGCGTCGGCTGTCCTACAAGGAGATGGCACCCCAGAATGATGCAGATAGGAATCATGCACCAGTTTTGCAGCCTCTCTCAGGATCGTCTGCGGATGTGTTGTGGTGGCATCAGAAGGGAGGTAGACTTCTTACGCAGCCTGATGGTGATACCATCACTATTTTGGGTATTATCGTCGCAGTCTGGGCTCCATGAGGGCCAAACAGCTTTTCTTTGGTCGTCTCCAGCACTCTGCTGTCACGGATGATTTTCTCCACTCTTCGTCCTTCCCCTCTGAAGCTCCAAGCTTCCACTGCCTGGGCTCCACCTATCTCTCGTGCTGGAGCTTTGGCTGTGTATTTACCCTGAAACTGGCTCACCAGTGCTGGCTTCACCGCTCCTCCTTCTCCTGTACACCTCTGAGCTTTTATTGCCTCTGCTGCTTTTCCCTGGGCTATGAGTTTGCCCTCCAAACTGCAGCACAGCAGTCCAGGCTCCTGGAAGAAGCCTCCTGGAATCCAGAGGCCTCCGGCAACTGGGATCAGTCCGGAGATACACCACCACCTCCCACAGGTGGTGCTGCACTCGTGGGAGGCACATCGGTACTTCATAGGGTCTCTGGGGGAAGTTTCCTACTTTCCAGGGAGGGGAAGAGTCGCTGCATCCCATGGCCCAGGGCCAAGGGAACTCTGCTCCCCCCCAAGCAGACAAGCGGGAAGCAGGTGCTGACCCACCTTGCACAGACGGACTTGCTGTTTTACACACAAACGGCCACCGCGTCCCGGACGGCTACTCGCTCTGCAAGGCAAAGGAAAAGCAGCTCACACACTGCATCTGCCATTGCTCAGCACCCCGACTGCCTCAGAGCAGGAGCCAGGCGGCGGATGCAAAGTGTCACCGCCGTCCCTGGTCCCAAATGGAGACAGCCCCGAGGCATTCACAGCGCTGGCTCTGGCCCACTCATTGCCAGGACCCAGTCACAACAATGCCCCGTGGTGCCTGTGGGTCCTGTACCTTTTGCGGGGACATCTGCACTTCCCGAGGGGTGCTCTGTTGCAGGGCCCTCCTCCCAGAAGCTTATCTTGGTCCGCATCGCCTGTGCAGATCGCTCCTTGTTGGCACCAGCCAACACGGGTTTCTGCCTCAGCCTGCCCACTGCAGCGAGTGGTCGCCGTGTTGGTTTCAGGAGAGCACTGCTGAGCCCAGCAAGAGCTGCCCACCCCTCATATCTGTGCCCTGTCTCTCCCCGGGCTCAATTGTACAAGTAGTTGGTTTCTTCATCTTCTGTCTCTTCTCAAGTATCAGCTTTCATAGTTCACCACTTTCCCGTGCACCATCACTCGATAAATGCACGTGTATTCTGGATTTCCCCAGTTGCTCTTCACCAGAAACTTGATATGCTGAAAGGCTCTGGGAGGATTCTTCTGCAAAGGAAATGGGGAGGAAAAAGAAATGGGGATGTAAAGCCCCACGCTGCGCTCAATGGCTCTCCCCCTGCCAGTCCTGTTGCTAAGGAGCTCCAGAGAGCGGGAGAGCGCAGCCGTGGAACCGGAGGGCTCCATGTAGCGGGGCTGCTGGCATCTGAGGACACAGGGAGGGACACATAGCAGGCGTCCTCCCTGGCATGCTGTCCCCGTGCACGCACCGTACCTTCAGCAGGAAGGTCTGAATGGGCTCCTTCTCCACATCGAAGGTGAACGACCCAAGGAGAACCTCCTCTTCTCTGTCCACATCCAGTCCCTTGCAAGGAAAGCACAAGGAGTGCCACTCAGACCCACGCCACAGAGAGCAAAAGTGCACGCTGCCTCAGCATGCGGCTGTCCACCCCCGCTGCCCTGGGGCTCTGGCAGTAGTTTGGCACTGTTTCTGGTGGAGCTCAGTGTCCACCTTGCAGTTTGATCCAGAACCCCAAGACGCTTGGCGAAGCAAGGCTCAGGAGGGACTCCACCTCTCCAACTTTGGCAGTAACTACTTGGGGCGCCGCAGTGCTCGGAAGACACCGGGACACAAGTGTCTGAGGATGTCCAAAAGCAAGGAAGCAAGTCCCTGCTCCGGCACTGTCCCCTGTCCAGATCCCAGGCAGAAGTGCCCAGCGGAGACCTACCAAGACAGCGACATCTTTGGGTGCACTGCTGACGGTGCCAGACGGGGAGGTCTTTTTAAAGATGTGCTGCACGGTGACACAAGTGGGTAGGATTTCAGCTGGCAACGTGATCACCACCTGGCCCTGATATCCTTCCATGGGCCAGCATTTTCCTGGTGAAATGCTTGGCTGCAAACGGAACGGGAGAGCCGATAAGTATGAGGGAGGGCTGGGGCCACACCACTCCTCGTTTAGGTGAAGGCAAAGGCACAAAAGAGTGTCTGTGGGCCGTACTTCTGCTCGTGAGTGGCTTACATGTGAGGAAACGGGCAGAAACACAGGGCCTTCGTTTCCTGCCCGACAAAGCAGCTCTCAGTGTTACTGAAAAGGGGAAGACGGTGGCTAGCAAAGCATTTGAGTGGGGACTCAGGGAGCCCTCTCTCTCCAGCACTGGCTCTGCAGGCCGCCAGCTCTACCCCCACAGAGGGACAGTTGGGACAGCTGTGGCACTGTGGTGCCACATCACCGGGGAGGAGCTCCCTCACCCAGCTGTGGCTGAGGACTGTGGGCCGCACACAGCAGTTGAGCTCAGGTGTTCCCCTGAGGGGAGCCACCGATTTCCAGCACACCAAGCCCCGTATCGGACCTTTGGGTTCACGGCTTGAGCAGCACGACGGGGCTGAGGGGAGATCCCTGAGGGGGGAGCGAGGGCTGCAACCAGCACTGCTGATTGCCACCACAATACCTGCAGTATACTATCCGGATGGTTCATGGAGGTGAAGAGTCTGATGAGCCTGCAATAACAGTCCTTGTATTCGTATGTCCGAGAAGTTCTCTGTATGTCAATGGTGGCACCTGAAATGATGAGGGATGAGATGGCTCCAAGAGGTCACAGACATGAAGAAGCACAGCGTAGCAGGGCTTGCCTGCCTGTGTTCTCACCAAAGCTCTTCAGTGCCCAGTCCGGTGTCTGAGAGCACTGCCATTGCAATTCCTGTATCTCCTGGGAAAGACAGAAATGATGTCAGGACACAACCACGTCAGTGGGCAGCTCAGCGAGGCTGCCAGCACCCAGAGGTCGACACAAGGCAAGCCACGTCCAGAGGGCTGTGAGCTCCCTGCTGGCGGGCACAGGAGCCCTGAACTCAGGAAGGACGTCCGTGCCCACGGTCACTGACCTGTACCGCCCTCTTTTTCCGCATTGTCCATGAAGTCCAGAAGAGGAACATACTCGCCACTGCTGCAGTTCAAACAATAGAAAGATGGTTACTATACTGGGGTGGCTGCTGGTCCCCAAACTCACACTGTCTCCTCCTGGTTGCCTGAGAGGCAGCAGATGAACGGAGGATGCAGGGAATGGTGCGGACTGAGGATGCGTCTCTGCCCGCGGCCATCAGGGCGCTGCAGCACCTTGGCCATGCAGCTCGGTGCCCCAGAGCTGCTCCCATTTCTGCTGGGTGCACCCAGTGGCACTGAAAGCAGCGTGGCGGGCAGGCCGCCAGCCCTATTGCGAGGCCAAAGCAAGGCCGACATGAGGACGTCCTCGGGAAGCGGCACCGGGACAAAGGGGTCCTACTCGGACCGCATCCTAATGCTGGGAGGCCCACAGCATCTCTCGGGCTGAGTGGGACCCATTGGTGGAGAGCAGCCCTGGAGCAGCCGAGTGGCTGGGACGGGAAGGCAGAAGGTGCTGCTCTGGTGCTCCAGGGCCGCCTCTAGGTGTCTCCTTACTCTGACAGCATCCAGCACGATCCTGTGGACGCTGCTGGGTGTTTGCTCACCTGCACTCACCAAGAGTCAGCATGATAATCACTGTGAATTTCATCTTCTTTCCTGGAACTGCAGCGGCCAGCTTTGTCACTTCTCGTGTGGCCATGTCACGCCGCGTTGCGTGTTGTTGTCTGGCAGAGGTAGGAGCCGACTCTGAGATTGGACTCCTCGATTCCGCCTGCTCGTGGAGGCTTCTGTAGAAAGCAGTCTGGCTGTGCACCAACTCTGATCCGTGCAAGCCCAGGCAGGCAGCATCAGCCTCTGCAGAGGCTGTCACCAGACGACGGGCCCTGGGATGCCTTCGCCTCGCCTTGTTCTCTTCCTCTGGCATTGCTGCTCTCTCTGTTGGGACTTTCTTCTTCTTCTTGCCAGCCTTGCTTCTTGGGGAGCCTCTAGATGTTCTTCTCGGAGATCCTCTCCTCGCCATCGTGGAGATATGTGAGCCCTGGAGACAGCACAACCTTTCAGCACAGTTGTCCCCATCGCTCTGCGCCCACTTGTTCTGTGGAACGCTGCTACCCCGGCAGTGAGCAGAGGCAGTTGTGATGCCATAGAGGGCAGGGCCACGCCCGGCGCCATGAGCAGGGCACGCTGAGCAGTCAGGGAGGCGGAGGGCAATTTCCCAGTTCCTCCTCAGTCTGCCTTTTTCTCCAGAAAACTGACCCTGCAGATGTCATCCAGCACTAGGGGAAAATCAACACGCGGCACACTAAGCAGTGATCTCTGCGATCTGGGTGGATGTGTCATGTCAGACCTGAGGGGAGAAGAAGGCTGGCCAAATTTCAGCCTCAGCTCTCCCTGTGATGCACACAGCTTTTCTTCATCAAATCGCAGATTCACCGCACCATTGGGTTGGAAGGGACCTCTCTGCACCCACTCCTAGGGGGGAACTGCAGGGGAAGCACACGTGCTGAATCTCCGTGGCAGCAGCGGAGAGAACGCCCTGAGAGAGAGCGGGCCTGGCGTCCGGTGCGGAGCTCCAAGCCTCTGCTGCGTCCCAACAGGATTATCTCCTGGTGCCAGGCCATCTAATCCACACAGTCCAATGCACTCTATTATCCCTTTCCCTCCCCTGGCTGAGGGCAGGGCCCCTCTATTGGTTACCTGCAGTGACGGGAGCAATTTCGTTGGTGGTTGATCTTTGCTGTAATTCTCTCACCTGTGCTCGCAGTGCAGGGGTGGATTTTTTATGCCACTTCTTCATGTCCTCACCGTTTGCTCGTAAGAAGCTCCGCATGGCCACACGTGACATGGAGGTACTGCTGTCATTTGCTCGAGCAGAGAGGCGGTTGCCTTTGATGTCTGAGACTTTCACCAGTTTGACCAATTGCTTCATCAGATTCTTTGGGTCATACTCATCTTCGTCAGGCGTTTCCAATACTGTCACAGGTTCATCCTTATTAATCACTAGGGACAATTCCTCCACTATAATTTTCTGTGTCTTCTTCACTTCACCTCCTTCTTCTGCTACCACTGACACAGCTGCAATGGAAGCACGTGATGGCACAAGCTGTTGTTCAAACTTTTGAAGTGTAATAATCCATTCATAAACTGTGAGTCTTCTGTCTCGGTCCTCATATCTATGGGACGTTGCTACCAGTGTACTCACGTACCTTTCTGGTGCTGTTATCGAGAGCTTCCTCTTATAGGTGTGAAGAGAACGATACACACCAATCGTTGCAAGGAATTTATTGAGCAAGCAATAAGCGAGCGAAACAGCGCTGGGCGGCCGGGGGTCTCCGCTGCACCAGAGCCGTGCAACGGGGGCCTCCCAGCCCCTCTTTTTAATGTCTCTTATCTCTGCATTCGTGTTTTATCTTTCTCTGCCTGGGCTGCTCCGGCTGTTATTTGGAGTTCATTCTCTGCCTCCTGGTAGTTGAGATGATGAAGGCTGTAGTCTTCTTCAGCTCCGATCATGCACTCTTAAGAGGAGATTTTCACTTATTTTTCCTTTTCATCTTCTTAGAAGGTCACTGCTATCCGTTGCTCATGGTCCAGGTGTTAGAACTAAGCGCTGCGGCTCCAATTTGCACCAACTACAAAGTTTTTAGAGAAAACATTTATATATCTATTTTGAGACTTCTACAAACTGCATAGTTTTCAGAAAAAAAAATACTGAAAAGCACTGACACGTCTGTCTCGAGTCGGTTTAGTGAACAAGTACAGAACTTATTGTTATCACAATCCCCCCTTTTCTTTTTCTCATCTTGTTCATCCAACCGTGTCACTGCATCTTGGGCTAAAACACGATCTTTTCCTTTTAATTGTCCCAGCAGTTTTACAGTGCTGCAATTATCTTATTCAGTACGGTTGGTGCACTCATTTTCCAGAATGAATACTCTCAAGTTATTTCTTAGCACCCCCTTCCCCCCCCCCCTTTTTTTTTCCAATGCCGATCTGAATTAATACAGTGAACACTTTTGGTATAGCTTCGTGAGGCCTTCCAGATTAGGAGACAATGGTCATGGTGATTTCACCTCGGAGGTCATTCTCATAGCCCCACCGCTGTACGCCTCTGCCTCCCTCGCCTACTCTTTTGCTTAGAGCAGCGGGGTGTATGATCTTCTTGGCAGCAGTCATATTCTTCAGGGGAACCTCCTCTTTCCTTGCCTTATAAGTCTCCCCGATCTCTATCCATCGTTCCTTTTTGGATTTTAGCCTCTTGGTTGCTCATAAAACTCTCTCCCAGTTATCTTAAAAGGTATTCATATGAAGAGTGAGTTCACCAAGGTTCATCATATACAACGCACAATACATATACAATATACATATAAAGCATACAATGAGTTATTTTATCTGTTAAATGAAAACCAACAGTTTTACATTTTTCTTAGAGTGATTTTTAGATCGTCCGAAGCCCTGGACACTTCCACTGGGGTCCCATATCATGGATTGGTCCTTTCACTCGGCTCGCATGGGTCCATCCATGCTCAGCTGTCCGGATCGCAGTTTCTGTTGTTAATTAAACAAGAAAAGGTCCCTCCCATCAAGGAGTTAGAGACGACTCTTTCCATGTTTTAATTAAAACCTTGTCTCCTGGGCTGATTTGGTGTATTGCCATATCTAGTGGGGGCCGTTGTACCACCAGTCCTTTTCTTCTCTTGTATAGTATAGCTTTTAGCCTCGCTTGTTTCTTTCCAGGGACTATCAGCTTGTATTTCCTTTAGGATGAATAAGGCTGCTCCTTTCGCTTCTTCATCAGCTAAATTACTTCCCCTTATTAGAGCCAACATCCTCCTGTGGTGGCTTTGTACGTGTACTACTGTGATTTTCTCTGGTCCTCTTATTGCCCTTAGTTTGTCTTATTAACGACTCGTGAATTAACCGTTTCCCGTGAGAGTGAACCAATAACTCCCAATTAGTATTTCCCAATTGTTCCGTTTACCAGTGTCCTCCTGCATTGTAGCCTGATACTCTATGCACTGGATACAGTCATGGGTTAAATCTTCGTCTGGTTCCCCATATAAAAATTGAGCAGGATTTTGTAAACGTGTAGTTTCTATTTCTAATTTAGGAGAATGTATTAGGATCCCTTCCTATTTCAATAGTCTAGCATCTGTAATCCACTTACCTGCTTTTTGTTGCAGTACTTCCCTTATGTTATGCCAAAGAACACGGCTTTGAATGGATCTACCATATCACCTACCATGCTGGTAAGATCGAGCGCTACAGTGGGTCATTAAAAACCACGTTGAGAGCAATGGGTGGCGGGACACTCAAGCACTGGGAGAAGCATCTGGCAGAAGCCACCTGGTTGGTCAACACTAGGGGATCGGTCAACCGAGAGGGCCCTACACAGTCCAGCTCCCTACAGACCATAGAGGGAGATAAGGTCCCTGTATGAACATAAGGAGCATGTTGGGAAAAGCGGTGTGGGTCCTTCCAGCCTCTGGAAAGGGCAAACCCCTCCGTGGAATCGTTTTTGCACAGGGACCTGGGTGCACCTGGTGGGTAATGGATAAAAATGGGACGTCCAGTGTGTCCCACAAGGGAATTTGATGCTGGGGGAGTGCAGTCTGTGACTCCATGTATATAATGCATAGATATATTTGTATACAATTCATGTTATTACTGTTTTGTTGTTAATGTTCTGTATAGATACGTGTTAAGGATGACGTGATGATGTGGAATAAGAGGTGGAATGTTGTGGTGATGTGGTTTTGATGCCGGTATTCCACATCAGGACATCATGCAGGCAGTTAAGGGGATAATGCTGCTGGGGAGCAGCAGAGGCTTGGAGCTCCGCACCGGACGCCAGGCCCGCTCTCTCTCTTGGTGCTCCCTCCGCTGCTGCCGTGGAGATTCAGCACGTGTGCGTCCCCTGCAGGTCCTCCCTAACATAAGCTTTCAGTCTTGGCTTGGAAACTGTCCCTCTGAACTGTTCCATTTGATTAGATTTAGTAAAGTTACCGTTCCTTCTCAAATTGTGCCACTGTTTTTTTGTAGACCCATCTATTCCCTGTTTCCCCCTCCCCCCGGAGCGCACAGCTCTGCTCGGGCTGCCGCGTGGCCTCTGATGGTGCCGGGTTTTTTTCTCTCTCTCCCTTCTCAGTTTCCCTTGTGTCACTGTCACGGGTAACACCGTGACACAAGCACAGAGGACAAGCTCTGCGAGTGTCCCGTGGGGACAGCCTCATCGTCCCTAGTGCATGTCTCACCCTGACAAGACAGAGATGCCACTCCGCTTCTGAAAGTGACCTCAGAAATACTTTTATTTAACAGAGGTGCCAAGTGTCTCGAGAGAACCAGTCTGAATTTAGAGAGAAAAGTTGGACCAAGGCTGCCATGGAGGCAGTTGGGCATCAGATGGGTGACCGGGTGGGTGACCTGGAAAAGGATCCCCCGAGTTCCTTAGCCAATGGGGAAAGGGAGTGGGTCCCATGCGGCCGTGAGGTAGGGACTGGAAGGGGTTGGAGCTTTGAGAATGTCTGAGAGTTTCTACAGCAGTTTTTGTTCGGGGCAGAAAATCCTTTAGTTGAAAAAGGTTACATGTTCAGAACCCCTCTATAAGCTCTTGGAACCTACAACTCTGGCAAAACTCTTCTGAACACCGCAGTGGGTCTGAGGGTGCAGGGAGGTCCCTTCCAACTCAACTCTGCTGTCATTCCATGGCACCATGCTCTTCAAGGTCCCTTCCAACCCAATGGTGTGGTGAATCTGCGATTTGATGAAGAAAAGCTGTGTGCATCACAGGGAGAGCTGAGGCTGAAATTTGGCCAGCCTTCTTCTCCCCTCAGGTCTGACATGACACGTCCACCCAGATCGCAGAGATCACTGCTTAGTGTGCCGCGTGTTGATTTTCCCCTAGTGCTGGATGACATCTGCAGGGTCAGTTTTCTGGAGAAAAAGGCAGACTGAGGAGGAACTGGGAAATTGCCCTCCGCCTCCCTGACTGCTCAGCGTGCCCTGCTCATGGCACCGGGCGTGGCCCTGCCCTCTATGGCATCACAACTGCCTCTGCTCACTGCTGGGGCAGCAGCGTTCCACAGAACAAGTGGGCGCAGAGCTCTGGGGACAACTGTGCTGAAAGGTTGTGCTGTCTCCAGGGCTCACATATCTCCATGATGGCGAGGAGAGGATCTCCGAGAAGAACATCTAGAGGCTCCCCAAGAAGCAAGGCTGGCAAGAAGAAGAAGAAAGTCCCCGCAGAGAGAGTAGCAATGCTGGAGGAAGAGAACAAGGCGAGGCGAAGGCATCCCAGGGCCCGTCATCTGGTGACAGCCTTTGCAGAGGCTGATGCTGCCTGCCTGGGCTTGCACGGATCAGAGTTGGTGCACAGCCAGACTGCTTTCTACAGAAGCCTCCACGAGCAGGCGGAATCGAGGAGTCCAATCTCAGAGTCGGCTCCTACCTCTGCCAGCCAAAAACACGCAACGTGGCGTGACATGGCCACACGAGAAGTGACAAAGCTGGCCGCTGCACTTCAAGGAAAGAAGATGAAATTCAGAGTGATTATCATGCTGACTCTTGGTGAGTTCTGGTGAGCAAACACCCAGCAGTGACCACAGGATCGTGCTGGATGCTGTCAGAGTAAGGAGACACCTAGAGGCGGCCCTGGAGCACCAGAGCAGCACCTTCTGCCTTCCCGTCCCAGCCACTCGGCTGCTCCAGGGCTGCTCTCCACCAATGGGTCCCACTCAGCCCGAGAGCTGCTGTGGGCCTCCCAGCATTAGGATGCGGTCCGAGTAGGACCCCTTTGTCCCGGTGCCGCTTCCCGAGGACGTCCTCATGTCAGCCTTGCTTTGGCCTCGCAGTAGGGCTGGCGGCCTGCCCACCACGCTGCTTTCAGTGCCACTGGGTGCACCCAGCAGAAATGGGAGCAGCTCTGGGGCACCGAGCTGCATGGCCACGGTGCTGCAGCGCCCTGATGGCCGCGGGCAGAGACGCATCCTCAGTCCGCACCATTCCCTGCATCCTCCGTTCATCTGCTGCCTCTCAGGCAACCAGGAGGAGACAGTGTGAGTTTGGGGACCAGCAGCCACCCCAGTATAGTAACCATCTTTCTATTGTTTGAACTGCAGCAGTGGCGAGTATGTTCCTCTTCTGGACTTCATGGACAATGCGGAAAAAGAGGGCGGTACAGGTCAGTGACCGTGGGCACGGACGTCCTTCCTGAGTTCAGGGCTCCTGTGCCCGCCAGCAGGGAGCTCACAGCCCTCTGGACGTGGCTTGCCTTGTGTCGACCTCTGGGTGCTGGCAGCCTCGCTGAGCTGCCCACTGACGTGGTTGTGTCCTGACATCATTTCTGTCTTTCCCAGGAGATACAGGAATTGCAATGGCAGTGCTCTCAGACACCGGACTGGGCACTGAAGAGCTTTGGTGAGAACACAGGCAGGCAAGCCCTGCTACGCTGTGCTTCTTCATGTCTGTGACCTCATGCAGCCATCTCATCCCTCATCATTTCAGGTGCCACCATTGACATACAGAGAACTTCTCGGACATACGAATACAATGAGTGGTATTGCAAACTCCTCAGAATCTTCATCTCCACAGACCATCCGGATAGTATACTGCAGGTATTGTGGTGGCAATCAGCAGTGCTGGTTGCAGCCCTCGCTCCCCCCTCAGGGATCTCCCCTCAGCCCTGTCGTGCTGCTCAAGCCGTGAACCCAAAGGTCCGATACGGGGCTTGGTGTGCTGGAAATCGGTGGCTCCCCTCAGGGGAACACCTGAGCTCAACTGCTGTGTGCAGTCCAGAGTCCTCAGCCACAGCTGGGTGAGGGAGCTCCTCTCCGGTGATGTGGTACCACAGTGCCACAGCTGTCCTAACTGTCCCTCTGTGGGGGCAGAGCTGGCGGCCTGCAGAGCCAGTGCTGGAGAGAGAGGGCTCCCTGAGTCCCCACTCCAATGCTTTGCTAGCCACCTTCTTCCCCTTTTCAGTAACACTGAGAGCTGCTTTGTCGGGCAGGAAACGAAGGCCCTGTGTTTCTGCCCGTTTCCTCACATGTAAGCCACTAACAAGAAGAAGTACGGCCCACAGACACTCTTTTGTGCCTTTGCCTTCACCTAAACGAGGAGTGGTGTGGCCCCAGCCCTCCCTCATACTTATCTGCTCTCCCGTTACGTTTGCAGCCAAGCATTTCACCAGGAAAATGCTGGCCCATGAAAGGATATCAGGGCCAGGTGGTGATCACATTGCCAGCTGAAATCCTACCCACTTGTGTCACCGTGCAGCACATGTTCAGAGAGACCTCCCCGTCTGGCATCGTCAGCAGTGCACCCAAAGATGTCGCTGTCTCGGTAGGTCTCCGCTGGGCACTTCTTCCTGGGATCTGGACAGGGGACAGTGCCGGAGCAGGGACTTGCTTCCTTGCTTTTGGACATCCTCAGACACTTGTGTCCCGGTGTCTTCCGAGCACTGTGGCGCCCCAAGGAGTTACTGCCAAAGTTGGAGAGTCCCTCCTGAGCCTTGCTTCGCCAAGCGTCTTGGGGTTCTGGATCAAACTGCAAGGTGGACACTGAGCTCCACCAGAAGCAGTGCCAAACTACTGCCAGAGCCCCAGGGCAGCGGGGGTGGACAGCCGCATGCTGAGGCAGCGTGCACTTTTGCTCTCTGTGGCGTGGGTCTGAGTGGCACTCCTTGTGCTTTCCTTGCAAGGGACTGGATGTGGACAGAGAAGAGGAGGTTCTCCTTGGGTCGTTCACCTTCGATGTGGAGAAGGAGCCCATTCAGACCTTCCTGCTTAAGGTACGGTGCGTGCACAGGGACAGCATGCCAGGGAGGACGCCTGCTATCTGTCCCTCCCTGTGTCCTCAGATGCCAGCAGCCCCGCTGCATGGAGCCCTCCGGTTCCACGGCTGCGCTCTCCCGCTCTCTGGAGCTCCTTAGCAACAGGACTGGCAGGGGGAGAGCCATTGAGCGCAGCGTGGGGCTTTACATCCCCATTTCTTTTTCCTCCCCATTTCCTTTGCAGAAGAATCCTCCCAGAGCCTTTCAGCATATCAAGTTTCTGGTGAAGAGCAACTGGGGAAATCCAGAATACACATGCATTTATCGAGTGATGGTGCACGGGAAAGTGGTGAACTATGAAAGCTGATACTTGAGAAGAGACAGAAGATGAAGAAACCAACTACTTGTACAATTGAGCCCGGGGAGAGACAGGGCACAGATATGAGGGGTGGGCAGCTCTTGCTGGGCTCAGCAGTGCTCTCCTGAAACCAACACGGCGACCACTCGCTGCAGTGGGCAGGCTGAGGCAGAAACCCGTGTTGGCTGGTGCCAACAAGGAGCGATCTGCACAGGCGATGCGGACCAAGATAAGCTTCTGGGAGGAGGGCCCTGCAACAGAGCACCCCTCGGGAAGTGCAGATGTCCCCGCAAAAGGTACAGGACCCACAGGCACCACGGGGCATTGTTGCGACTGGGTCCTGGCAATGAGTGGGCCAGAGCCAGCGCTGTGAATGCCTCGGGGCTGTCTCCATTTGGGACCAGGGACGGCGGTGACACTTTGCATCCGCCGCCTGGCTCCTGCTCTGAGGCAGTCGGGGTGCTGAGCAATGGCAGATGCAGTGTGTGAGCTGCTTTTCCTTTGCCTTGCAGAGCGAGTAGCCGTCCGGGACGCGGTGGCCGTTTGTGTGTAAAACAGCAAGTCCGTCTGTGCAAGGTGGGTCAGCACCTGCTTCCCGCTTGTCTGCTTGGGGGGGAGCAGAGTTCCCTTGGCCCTGGGCCATGGGATGCAGCAACTCTTTCCCTCCCTGGAAAGTAGGAAACTTCCCCCAGAGACCCTATGAAGTACCGATGTGCCTCCCACGAGTGCAGCACCACCTGTGGGAGGTGGTGGTGTATCTCCGGACTGATCCCAGTTGCCGGAGGCCTCTGGATTCCAGGAGGCTTCTTCCAGGAGCCTGGACTGCTGTGCTGCAGTTTGGAGGGCAAACTCATAGCCCAGGGAAAAGCAGCAGAGGCAATAAAAGCTCAGAGGTGTACAGGAGAAGGAGGAGCGGTGAAGCCAGCACTGGTGAGCCAGTTTCAGGGTAAATACACAGCCAAAGCTCCAGCACGAGAGATAGGTGGAGCCCAGGCAGTGGAAGCTTGGAGCTTCAGAGGGGAAGGACGAAGAGTGGAGAAAATCATCCGTGACGGCAGAGTGCTGGAGACGACCAAAGAAAAGCTGTTTGGCCCTCATGGAGCCCAGACTGCGACGATAATACCCAAAATAGTGATGGTATCACCATCAGGCTGCGTAAGAAGTCTACCTCCCTTCTGATGCCACCACAACACATCCGCAGACAATCCTGAGAGAGGCTGCAAAACTGGTGCATGATTCCTATCTGCATCATTCTGGGGTGCCATCTCCTTGTAGGACAGCCGACGCGGAGGAACAGCGGGGACTCTCCCAGACCCCTTGGCTCTGAGGGATGGGATGACTACATTGGTTGGAGCTTTGGGTCGTCGCATCACCAGAGGAGAGTTCCTCATTCACCAGTGTCATGCTGCCTTCTATTGACACACCCAACGCACCGATGTCCACAGTTTGGCAGCACTTGGAAGGCCTAGCTGAGCTTGAGGCTGTTCTGGGCCAGAGAGGAGACTGTTTCTTTCCAGTTTGGTTGCTCCTCTAGGTCCTTGGTGGGAAAAAGGGCTTTGGGGATGCGGGTGGCATAGCTTAGGAGCAAAACACTGCAGCTGGACATCTTCTAGGGAAGAGGTAGCGAGAGGGAGAGAAATGGCTGCCCTGCCCTGCCCCTGCCCTCGGTGTCCTGACCTGAAGCCTCCAATGGGGTCTGTGTGCGGACAGAGAGCTCCCCAAACCCGTGCTATCGCATGAGAAGATTTTCTCTTCTTTTACAGAAAATCATCTGTCTCGTGACCACTCAGGAGGACCACATGAGGAGGAAGGCTTTCACAGCTGCGCTGCGGCTCTGATGTCATGGCTTTACGATTTTTGTGATTGGTATTCCACATCATAACATCATGTAGTGCACTGGGAGTTAAAGGCTGAGTGCTCCAGCTCCGTGGAGCATGGATAGCTCCGGGTCCATCTGTCTCAGAAGAGAAGAAGAACTACGTACCCCAGAGGACTTTGTGTTTTTCCATTTTCTGCTCAGAGGGAAAGATAAAACCTGTCTGCGTGTCACCAGACACAGTCGCTTTCCTTTTGGATGGACCCAGCAGCGGGTGATCCCTTCAGCGTTTAGCGTGAGGCCTTCGGTTCTCAGACACTCTCTCTCTCGTTTTATTTGATTTATTAGCTTCATTTCCAATTGCGTTGTATTACACTGTGTTATTTTGCATTCTGATATCTTATTTAGTAAATTAGCTTTCCTCCTCAGATCGTTGCCGCAGTTTTGTTTTGAGGCCCACCTCCCTTTTCCCCGCATCTTTCCCGCTCCCCTTTCCCGGGACGTGGGTCTGTGGGTCCCCCTGCCCCAATTGTCACGGAACCGGGCTGAACCAGCTCGTAAACCCAAACTGACACTCTGAAGCCGGCCCAACACAACGGCCGCAAGCGGGGCTGACTCAGTGCTGTCTGCAGTGCCGAGGGGCAGAGAGCTTTGAACGCTGTGGTCCCGCGGCCACAACAGCACATGGGTGTGCTGTGAGCTCTCACGAGGGACTCGTGCATGTTTTTCCATTGAACGTGAGTTGGACTCTTCTCATCCGCCTGTGTCCTTCTGCCTCTGAGGCGTCCTGTAGAGCCTTGTGGCAGCACTGATACACGTCCTCCCCTGTGAAGCGCTCTGGGTTTCCTTTCCAGAGCCCAGCACTGGGTTTGTGCTCCTTTGGCGGCATGTGCCAGTCAGCCTGAGGGACAGGGATGGTCCCTGAGCCGCACAGACATGGTGCGAAGGTTCCCCTCTGGAGCAGGACGGGGAGTGCGGAGCGGCCGAGCGGCTGCTGGGAGGATTCCTCCTCAGGAGGCCCCGGGCGCTGAGAAGAGGCGGCCCTTTGGGCTCCACGGGGTTGGCACAGCCCCGACAGAGCCCCAGTGGATTGCATGCCACTGGGAGCGGCCCCAGACACCTCCTGGACCCCTGCCAAGGGCGGTTCCTTCTGTGGGGTGGGTGTGCTGTCCCCAAGTTGGGTTCTCCTTGCACCGAGAGCCAGCCCCTCCTTGCCCGTTCGGGGCTCTCCTTGCCCATTTTGGGGCTCCTCATGCCCGTTTTGGGGCTCTCATTGCACATTTTGGGTCCATCTCTGGGCTCTTCTTGCCCATTTTGTGTGTTTTCTTGCCAGTGTTGGGTGTTTTCTTGCCATTTTGCGTCCACGTCTGGGCTCTCCTTCCCCATTTTGGGGCTCCTCTTGCCCATTTTGGGGCTCTCCTTCCCCATTTCGGGGCTCCCCTTGCCCATTTCGGGCCTCCTCTTGCCCATTTCGGGGCTCTCCTTCCCCATTTCGGGGCTCCCCTTGCCGTTCGGGGCTCCCCTTGCCATTTGTTGCCCAGCTCTGGGCTCTCGGTGCCGTTTGGCGTCCAAGTGGGCTCTCGGGGCCGGCCTCCCTCCCGGAGCAAGCTTTGAGGCAACGCAAGTGAAAGCAGTTCCCGCCCTTCCCGGGATGCCGCCCAGGATCCCGCTGTGGTGCCGGGGCTGATTGACGCACCCGCAGCGGAGCTCTGCCCGGAGACGGGTGATGCCGCCCAGCGCGGGCACCCACTGCTCCACAGCAGCGGCGTGGGGCGTCCTCCTCCGCACACAGCCATGGGGAGCGGCCGCGTCGTGGTGCTGGGGGCCGCGCTGGTGGCACTGGTGGCACTGGGAGCACGGCTGGCTGCTGGCACGCCGCCTTCGGGTGAGCTCGGGCTCACGGGGTTTTGGGGACGGTCCCTGTCGGGGTCTCCCGGTGCTCTCCCCCACCCCGTGCGCGGCGCTCGGAGCCGTGGGGCTCGGGATGGGGGGGGAGGGGCTGCAGGGGGAGGGGGAGGGGCTGCGGGGTTTGGGACCGATTGGGGTTTGGGGGCCTATGTGGGGGATTTGGTGCCACTTGGGGCCACTTTGGGGGCGTGGGTGACAATTTGGGGGGTTTGGCTCCAGCTTTGGGGTCCTGGTGCCATCTCGGGGCCAATTTATGTGGGGTTTGGTGCCTATTTTTGGGTTTGGTGCCATTTTGGGGCCTATTTTGGGGTTGGGTTCCAATTTCGGCTCCAACTTCAGCTTTCTGTGTCATTTTGGGGTTTGGTTCCCGATTTTTCAGGGAATTTGGGGCTCAAATTTGGGGTTTGGGGGCCATTTGGGGTCCCCTTTTTAAATCTGGGGCCAATTTGGGGGGTTTTAGGTCCAACGTTGGGGTTTTGGTGCCATTTTGGGGCCAATTTTGGGAGTTTTCTGCCCAACTTTGGGACTTTGGTGTCTATTTTGGGTTCAGTTTTGGGGTTTGGGTGCCAATTTTGGTGCCAATTTCGGGCATTTGGGTCCTGTTTTGAGGGTTTGGTGCCAATGTTGGGGGTCTTGGTGCCATTTTGGTGCCAATTTTGGCAGATTGGGGTCCAACTTCGGGGTTTTGGTGCCATTTTGGTGCCAATTTTGGCAGATTGGGGTCCAACTTCGGGGTTTTGGTGCCATTTTGGGGCCAATTTTGGCAGATTGGGGTCCAACTTCGGGGTTTTGGTGCCATTTTGGTGCCAATTTTGGCAGATTGGGGTCCAACTTCGGGGTGTTGGTGCCATTTTGGCTCAAACTCTGGGGTTTTGGTTCCAGTGTTGGGGCTTTTGGGTCCAACTTCGGGGTTTTGGGGCCATCTCGGGGCCAATTTGGGGTGGTTTTAGTGCCAGTTTTGGGGTTCTGGTGCCATATCGGAGCCAATGTTGGGGTTTTGTTGCCAATTTTGGGGTTTGGGCCCCATCTTTCGTCCAGTTTTGAGGTTTGGTGCCATTTTCGTGCCATGTTTGGGGCTTTAATGCCAATGTTGGGGTTCTGGTGCCATTTTGCTGCCAGGTTTGGCAGCTTGGGGTCCAACTTTGGGGTTTTGGTGCCGTACTGTAGCCAACTTTGCTTGTTCGGGGCCAAATTTGAGGGGGTTTGGTGCCACTTTTTGGGGTTTTTGGTGCCATGTTGGAGTTCTGGTGCCATGGTAAGGCCAACTTTGGGGTTTTGGTGCTCATTTTCTCTGTTTCTCGGTGGCCGGTTTTGGGGCTTTGGGGCCAAGTTTGGGGTTTGGATGGCATTTAGGGTCCAATATTTGGGGTTTGGGGTTCAACTTGTGGGCTTTAGTGCCATTTTGTGGCCAACTTTGGGGGTTTTGGTGCCATTTTGGTTCCAACTCTGGGGTTTCGGTGCCAATTGTGGGGGTTTCGGTGCCAATTTGGGGGGTTTGGTGCTATTTTTGGTGTATTTCATCAAACCTTTGGGTTTTGGTGCCATTTTAGTGCCAATTTGGGGGATCCTCGTGCCAATTTTGGGGTTCTTGTGCCATTTGGGGCCGCATGTGTGGTTTAGGTGCCAACTTTGGGGTTTTGGTGCCATTTTGGGTCCAGCTTTTGGGTTTTGGTGCCATTTGGTGCCAATGTTTGTAGTCCTAGTGCTAATTGTGGGGGCTTGAGGTCTAACTTTGGGTTTTTGGTACCATTTTGGGAGCAATGTGCAGGTTTTGATGCCATGTTGTTGCCAATTGTGGGGTTTGGGTGCCAAGTTTTCCGGGAATTTTGGGTCCAACTTTGGGGTTTTGTGCCATTCAGGGTCCAATTTTGGGGGCTTTGGGTTCAACTGTGGGGTTTTGGTGACGTTTTGGGAGCAATTTGGGGTTTTAGTGCCAATTTTGGGTTCATCTTTGAGGATTGGTGTCCAAATGTCGGGTTTTGGTCCCATTTTTATGCCGATTTGGGGGCTTTAATGCCAATTATGTGTCTCAAATCGGGGTTTTGGTGCCATTTTGGGTCCAGCTTTTGGGTTTTGGTGCCATTCTGGGGTTTTGTGTCCAATTTTTCAGGGGTTTGGGGTCCAACTTTGGGGTTTTGGTGCCATTTAGTGCCAATTTTTTTACTTCTAGTGCTAATTTGGGGGGATTGGGGTCCAACTTTGGGGTTTTGGTGCAATTTTGGGGCCAATTTTGGTGTTTTTAGAGACAGTTCTTGGCGTTTTGTTGCCATTTTGGTTCCAATTTTGGGGTTTTGGTGCCATTTTGTATGCAATGTTGGGGTTTTGTTGCCATTTAAGTTCACACTCTGGGGTTTCGGTGCCAATTTTGGGATTTTGATTCAATTTTGCCATTTTGGTGCCAATTTTGGGGGTTTTCGGGTCCATTTTTGGGGTTTTTTATGCCAATTTCTTACCAACGTGGGAGTTGTTGGTGCAAATTTCCTTGCTTTCCACTCCACCTCCGGGCTCTTCTTGCCCATTTGGGGCCTCGTCTTGCTTATTTTGGGCCTCCTCTCTCCATTTTGGGCCTTTTCTTGCCCATTTTGGGGCTCTCCTAGCCCATTTTGGACCTCCTCTGGCCCATTTTGGGGCTCTCCTTGCCCACTTTGGGCCTCCTCTTGCCCATTTTGGGGCTCTTCTTGCCCATCTTGGGGCTATCCTTGCCCGTTCGGGGGTCTCCTTGCCATTTCTTGCCAATGTCTGGGCTCTTCTTGCCCATTTTGTGTGTTTTCTTGCCAGATTTGGGTGTTTTCTTGCCATTTCGGGTCCACATCTGGGCGCTTCTTGCCCATTTTGGGGCTCTCCTCCCCCATTTTGGGGCTCCCCTTGCCCATTTTGTGTGTTTTCTTGCCCGTTTTGGGTGTTTTCTTGCCATTTTGGGTCCACCTCTGGGCTCCTCTTACCCATTTTGGGGCTCTCCTTCCCCATTTCGGGGCTCCCCTTGCCCGTTCGGGGCTCCCCTTGCCCGTTCGGGGCTCCCCTTGCCATTTGTTGCCCAGCTCTGGGCTCTCCTTGCCCATTTCGGGGCTCTCCTTGCCCATTTTGGGGCTCCGCTTGCCCGTTTTGGGGCTCTCCTTGCCCATTTTGGGTCCATCTCTGGGCTCTTCTTGCCCATTTTGTGTGTTTTCTTGCCAGTGTTGGGTGTTTTCTTGCCATTTCGCGTCCACGTCTGGGCTCTCCTTGCCCATTTTGGGGCTCTCCTTCCCCATTTTGGGGCTCCCCTTGCCCGTTCGGGGCTCCCCTTGCCATTTGTTGCCCAGCTCTGGGCTCTCCTTGCCCATTTTGGTCCTCCTCTTGCCCATTTCGGGGCTCTCCTTGCCCATTTTGGGCCTCCTCTTGCCCATTTCGGGGCTCTCCTTGCCCATTTTGGGCCTCTCCTTGCCCATTTTGGGGCTCCGCTTGCCCGTTTTGGGGCTCTCCTTGCCCATTTTGGGTCCATCTCTGGGCTCTTCTTGCCCATTTTGTGTGTTTTCTTGCCAGTGTTGGGTGTTTTCTTGCCATTTCGCGTCCACGTCTGGGCTCTCCTTCCCCATTTTGGGGCTCCTCTTGCCCATTTTGGGGCTCTCCTTCCCCATCGTGGGGCTCTCCTTCCCCATTTCAGGGCTCCCCTTGCCCATTTTGGGCCTCCTCTTGCCCATTTCGGGGCTCTCCTTCCCCATTTCAGGGCTCCCCTTGCCCATTTTGGGCCTCCTCTTGCCCATTTTGGGGCTCTCCTTCCCCATTTCGGGGCTCCCCTTGCCCATTTTGGGCCTCCTCTTGCCCATTTCGGGGCTCTCCTTCCCCATTTCGGGGCTCCCCTTGCCGTTCGGGGCTCCCCTTGCCATTTGTTGCCCAGCTCTGGGCTCTCGGTGCCGTTTGGCGTCCAAGTGGGCTCTCGGGGCCGGCCTCCCTCCCGGAGCAAGCTTTGAGGCAACGCAAGTGAAAGCAGTTCCCGCCCTTCCCGGGATGCCGCCCAGGATCCCGCTGTGGTGCCGGGGCTGATTGACGCACCCGCAGCGGAGCTCTGCCCGGAGACGGGTGATGCCGCCCAGCGCGGGCACCCACTGCTCCACAGCAGCGGCGTGGGGCGTCCTCCTCCGCACACAGCCATGGGGAGCGGCCGCGTCGTGGTGCTGGGGGCCGCGCTGGTGGCACTGGTGGCACTGGGAGCACGGCTGGCTGCTGGCACGCCGCCTTCGGGTGAGCTCGGGCTCACGGGGTTTTGGGGACGGTCCCTGTCGGGGTCTCCCGGTGCTCTCCCCCACCCCGTGCGCGGCGCTCGGAGCCGTGGGGCTCGGGATGGGGGGGGAGGGGCTGCAGGGGGAGGGGGAGGGGCTGCGGGGTTTGGGACCGATTGGGGTTTGGGGGCCTATGTGGGGGATTTGGTGCCACTTGGGGCCACTTTGGGGGCGTGGGTGACAATTTGGGGGGTTTGGCTCCAGCTTTGGGGTCCTGGTGCCATCTCGGGGCCAATTTATGTGGGGTTTGGTGCCTATTTTTGGGTTTGGTGCCATTTTGGGGCCTATTTTGGGGTTGGGTTCCAATTTCGGCTCCAACTTCAGCTTTCTGTGTCATTTTGGGGTTTGGTTCCCGATTTTTCAGGGAATTTGGGGCTCAAATTTGGGGTTTGGGGGCCATTTGGGGTCCCCTTTTTAAATCTGGGGCCAATTTGGGGGGTTTTAGGTCCAACGTTGGGGTTTTGGTGCCATTTTGGGGCCAATTTTGGGAGTTTTCTGCCCAACTTTGGGACTTTGGTGTCTATTTTGGGTTCAGTTTTGGGGTTTGGGTGCCAATTTTGGTGCCAATTTCGGGCATTTGGGTCCTGTTTTGAGGGTTTGGTGCCAATGTTGGGGGTCTTGGTGCCATTTTGGTGCCAATTTTGGCAGATTGGGGTCCAACTTCGGGGTTTTGGTGCCATTTTGGTGCCAATTTTGGCAGATTGGGGTCCAACTTCGGGGTTTTGGTGCCATTTTGGGGCCAATTTTGGCAGATTGGGGTCCAACTTCGGGGTTTTGGTGCCATTTTGGTGCCAATTTTGGCAGATTGGGGTCCAACTTCGGGGTGTTGGTGCCATTTTGGCTCAAACTCTGGGGTTTTGGTTCCAGTGTTGGGGCTTTTGGGTCCAACTTCGGGGTTTTGGGGCCATCTCGGGGCCAATTTGGGGTGGTTTTAGTGCCAGTTTTGGGGTTCTGGTGCCATATCGGAGCCAATGTTGGGGTTTTGTTGCCAATTTTGGGGTTTGGGCCCCATCTTTCGTCCAGTTTTGAGGTTTGGTGCCATTTTCGTGCCATGTTTGGGGCTTTAATGCCAATGTTGGGGTTCTGGTGCCATTTTGCTGCCAGGTTTGGCAGCTTGGGGTCCAACTTTGGGGTTTTGGTGCCGTACTGTAGCCAACTTTGCTTGTTCGGGGCCAAATTTGAGGGGGTTTGGTGCCACTTTTTGGGGTTTTTGGTGCCATGTTGGAGTTCTGGTGCCATGGTAAGGCCAACTTTGGGGTTTTGGTGCTCATTTTCTCTGTTTCTCGGTGGCCGGTTTTGGGGCTTTGGGGCCAAGTTTGGGGTTTGGATGGCATTTAGGGTCCAATATTTGGGGTTTGGGGTTCAACTTGTGGGCTTTAGTGCCATTTTGTGGCCAACTTTGGGGGTTTTGGTGCCATTTTGGTTCCAACTCTGGGGTTTCGGTGCCAATTGTGGGGGTTTCGGTGCCAATTTGGGGGGTTTGGTGCTATTTTTGGTGTATTTCATCAAACCTTTGGGTTTTGGTGCCATTTTAGTGCCAATTTGGGGGATCCTCGTGCCAATTTTGGGGTTCTTGTGCCATTTGGGGCCGCATGTGTGGTTTAGGTGCCAACTTTGGGGTTTTGGTGCCATTTTGGGTCCAGCTTTTGGGTTTTGGTGCCATTTGGTGCCAATGTTTGTAGTCCTAGTGCTAATTGTGGGGGCTTGAGGTCTAACTTTGGGTTTTTGGTACCATTTTGGGAGCAATGTGCAGGTTTTGATGCCATGTTGTTGCCAATTGTGGGGTTTGGGTGCCAAGTTTTCCGGGAATTTTGGGTCCAACTTTGGGGTTTTGTGCCATTCAGGGTCCAATTTTGGGGGCTTTGGGTTCAACTGTGGGGTTTTGGTGACGTTTTGGGAGCAATTTGGGGTTTTAGTGCCAATTTTGGGTTCATCTTTGAGGATTGGTGTCCAAATGTCGGGTTTTGGTCCCATTTTTATGCCGATTTGGGGGCTTTAATGCCAATTATGTGTCTCAAATCGGGGTTTTGGTGCCATTTTGGGTCCAGCTTTTGGGTTTTGGTGCCATTCTGGGGTTTTGTGTCCAATTTTTCAGGGGTTTGGGGTCCAACTTTGGGGTTTTGGTGCCATTTAGTGCCAATTTTTTTACTTCTAGTGCTAATTTGGGGGGATTGGGGTCCAACTTTGGGGTTTTGGTGCAATTTTGGGGCCAATTTTGGTGTTTTTAGAGACAGTTCTTGGCGTTTTGTTGCCATTTTGGTTCCAATTTTGGAGTTTTGGTGCCATTTTGTATGCAATGTTGGGGTTTTGTTGCCATTTAAGTTCACACTCTGGGGTTTCGGTGCCAATTTTGGGGATTTTGATTCAATTTTGCCATTTTGGTGCCAATTTTGGGGGTTTTCGGGTCCATTTTTGGGGTTTTTTATGCCAATTTCTTACCAACGTGGGAGTTGTTGGTGCAAATTTCCTTGCTTTCCACTCCACCTCCGGGCTCTTCTTGCCCATTTGGGGCCTCGTCTTGCTTATTTTGGGCCTCCTCTCTCCATTTTGGGCCTTTTCTTGCCCATTTTGGGGCTCTCCTAGCCCATTTTGGACCTCCTCTGGCCCATTTTGGGGCTCTCCTTGCCCACTTTGGGCCTCCTCTTGCCCATTTTGGGGCTCTTCTTGCCCATCTTGGGGCTATCCTTGCCCGTTCGGGGGTCTCCTTGCCATTTCTTGCCAATGTCTGGGCTCTTCTTGCCCATTTTGTGTGTTTTCTTGCCAGATTTGGGTGTTTTCTTGCCATTTCGGGTCCACATCTGGGCGCTTCTTGCCCATTTTGGGGCTCTCCTCCCCCATTTTGGGGCTCCCCTTGCCCATTTTGTGTGTTTTCTTGCCCGTTTTGGGTGTTTTCTTGCCATTTTGGGTCCACCTCTGGGCTCCTCTTACCCATTTTGGGGCTCTCCTTCCCCATTTCGGGGCTCCCCTTGCCCGTTCGGGGCTCCCCTTGCCCGTTCGGGGCTCCCCTTGCCATTTGTTGCCCAGCTCTGGGCTCTCCTTGCCCATTTCGGGGCTCTCCTTGCCCATTTTGGGGCTCCGCTTGCCCGTTTTGGGGCTCTCCTTGCCCATTTTGGGTCCATCTCTGGGCTCTTCTTGCCCATTTTGTGTGTTTTCTTGCCAGTGTTGGGTGTTTTCTTGCCATTTCGCGTCCACGTCTGGGCTCTCCTTGCCCATTTTGGGGCTCTCCTTCCCCATTTTGGGGCTCCCCTTGCCCGTTCGGGGCTCCCCTTGCCATTTGTTGCCCAGCTCTGGGCTCTCCTTGCCCATTTTGGTCCTCCTCTTGCCCATTTCGGGGCTCTCCTTGCCCATTTTGGGCCTCCTCTTGCCCATTTCGGGGCTCTCCTTGCCCATTTTGGGCCTCTCCTTGCCCATTTTGGGGCTCCGCTTGCCCGTTTTGGGGCTCTCCTTGCCCATTTTGGGTCCATCTCTGGGCTCTTCTTGCCCATTTTGTGTGTTTTCTTGCCAGTGTTGGGTGTTTTCTTGCCATTTCGCGTCCACGTCTGGGCTCTCCTTCCCCATTTTGGGGCTCCTCTTGCCCATTTTGGGGCTCTCCTTCCCCATCGTGGGGCTCTCCTTCCCCATTTCAGGGCTCCCCTTGCCCATTTTGGGCCTCCTCTTGCCCATTTCGGGGCTCTCCTTCCCCATTTCAGGGCTCCCCTTGCCCATTTTGGGCCTCCTCTTGCCCATTTTGGGGCTCTCCTTCCCCATTTCGGGGCTCCCCTTGCCCATTTTGGGCCTCCTCTTGCCCATTTCGGGGCTCTCCTTCCCCATTTCGGGGCTCCCCTTGCCGTTCGGGGCTCCCCTTGCCATTTGTTGCCCAGCTCTGGGCTCTCGGTGCCGTTTGGCGTCCAAGTGGGCTCTCGGGGCCGGCCTCCCTCCCGGAGCAAGCTTTGAGGCAACGCAAGTGAAAGCAGTTCCCGCCCTTCCCGGGATGCCGCCCAGGATCCCGCTGTGGTGCCGGGGCTGATTGACGCACCCGCAGCGGAGCTCTGCCCGGAGACGGGTGATGCCGCCCAGCGCGGGCACCCACTGCTCCACAGCAGCGGCGTGGGGCGTCCTCCTCCGCACACAGCCATGGGGAGCGGCCGCGTCGTGGTGCTGGGGGCCGCGCTGGTGGCACTGGTGGCACTGGGAGCACGGCTGGCTGCTGGCACGCCGCCTTCGGGTGAGCTCGGGCTCACGGGGTTTTGGGGACGGTCCCTGTCGGGGTCTCCCGGTGCTCTCCCCCACCCCGTGCGCGGCGCTCGGAGCCGTGGGGCTCGGGATGGGGGGGGAGGGGCTGCAGGGGGAGGGGGAGGGGCTGCGGGGTTTGGGACCGATTGGGGTTTGGGGGCCTATGTGGGGGATTTGGTGCCACTTGGGGCCACTTTGGGGGCGTGGGTGACAATTTGGGGGGTTTGGCTCCAGCTTTGGGGTCCTGGTGCCATCTCGGGGCCAATTTATGTGGGGTTTGGTGCCTATTTTTGGGTTTGGTGCCATTTTGGGGCCAATTTATGTGGGGTTTGGTGCCTATTTTTGGGTTTGGTGCCATTTTGGGGCCTATTTTGGGGTTGGGTTCCAATTTCGGGTCCAACTTCAGCTTTCTGTGTCATTTTGGGGTTTGGTTCCCGATTTTTCAGGGAATTTGGGGCTCAAATTTGGGGTTTGGGGGCCATTTTGGGGCCCAATTTTGAATTTGGGGCCAATTTGGGGGGTTTTAGGTCCAACGTTGGGGTTTTGGTGCCATTTTGGGGCCAATTTTGGGAGTTTTCTGCCCAACTTTGGGACTTTGGTGTCTATTTTGGGTTCAGTTTTGGGGTTTGGGTGCCAATTTTGGTGCCAATTTCGGGCATTTGGGTCCTGTTTTGAGGGTTTGGTGCCAATGTTGGGGGTCTTGGTGCCATTTTGGTGCCAATTTTGGCAGATTGGGGTCCAACTTCGGGGTTTTGGTGCCATTTTGGTGCCAATTTTGGCAGATTGGGGTCCAACTTCGGGGTTTTGGTGCCATTTTGGTGCCAATTTTGGCAGATTGGGGTCCAACTTCGGGGTGTTGGTGCCATTTTGGCTCAAACTCTGGGGTTTTGGTTCCAGTGTTGGGGCTTTTGGGTCCAACTTCGGGGTTTTGGGGCCATCTCGGGGCCAATTTGGGGTGGTTTTAGTGCCAGTTTTGGGGTTCTGGTGCCATATCGGAGCCAATGTTGGGGTTTTGTTGCCAATTTTGGGGTTTGGGCCCCATCTTTCGTCCAGTTTTGAGGTTTGGTGCCATTTTCGTGCCATGTTTGGGGCTTTAATGCCAATGTTGGGGTTCTGGTGCCATTTTGCTGCCAGGTTTGGCAGCTTGGGGTCCAACTTTGGGGTTTTGGTGCCGTACTGTAGCCAACTTTGCTTGTTCGGGGCCAAATTTGAGGGGGTTTGGTGCCACTTTTTGGGGTTTTTGGTGCCATGTTGGAGTTCTGGTGCCATGGTAAGGCCAACTTTGGGGTTTTGGTGCTCATTTTCTCTGTTTCTCGGTGGCCGGTTTTGGGGCTTTGGGGCCAAGTTTGGGGTTTGGATGGCATTTAGGGTCCAATATTTGGGGTTTGGGGTTCAACTTGTGGGCTTTAGTGCCATTTTGTGGCCAACTTTGGGGGTTTTGGTGCCATTTTGGTTCCAACTCTGGGGTTTCGGTGCCAATTGTGGGGGTTTCGGTGCCAATTTGGGGGGTTTGGTGCTATTTTTGGTGTATTTCATCAAACCTTTGGGTTTTGGTGCCATTTTAGTGCCAATTTGGGGGATCCTCGTGCCAATTTTGGGGTTCTTGTGCCATTTGGGGCCGCATGTGTGGTTTAGGTGCCAACTTTGGGGTTTTGGTGCCATTTTGGGTCCAGCTTTTGGGTTTTGGTGCCATTTGGTGCCAATGTTTGTAGTCCTAGTGCTAATTGTGGGGGCTTGAGGTCTAACTTTGGGTTTTTGGTACCATTTTGGGAGCAATGTGCAGGTTTTGATGCCATGTTGTTGCCAATTGTGGGGTTTGGGTGCCAAGTTTTCCGGGAATTTTGGGTCCAACTTTGGGGTTTTGTGCCATTCAGGGTCCAATTTTGGGGGCTTTGGGTTCAACTGTGGGGTTTTGGTGACGTTTTGGGAGCAATTTGGGGTTTTAGTGCCAATTTTGGGTTCATCTTTGAGGATTGGTGTCCAAATGTCGGGTTTTGGTCCCATTTTTATGCCGATTTGGGGGCTTTAATGCCAATTATGTGTCTCAAATCGGGGTTTTGGTGCCATTTTGGGTCCAGCTTTTGGGTTTTGGTGCCATTCTGGGGTTTTGTGTCCAATTTTTCAGGGGTTTGGGGTCCAACTTTGGGGTTTTGGTGCCATTTAGTGCCAATTTTTTTACTTCTAGTGCTAATTTGGGGGGATTGGGGTCCAACTTTGGGGTTTTGGTGCAATTTTGGGGCCAATTTTGGTGTTTTTAGAGACAGTTCTTGGCGTTTTGTTGCCATTTTGGTTCCAATTTTGGAGTTTTGGTGCCATTTTGTATGCAATGTTGGGGTTTTGTTGCCATTTAAGTTCACACTCTGGGGTTTCGGTGCCAATTTTGGGGATTTTGATTCAATTTTGCCATTTTGGTGCCAATTTTGGGGGTTTTCGGGTCCATTTTTGGGGTTTTTTATGCCAATTTCTTACCAACGTGGGAGTTGTTGGTGCAAATTTCCTTGCTTTCCACTCCACCTCCGGGCTCTTCTTGCCCATTTGGGGCCTCGTCTTGCTTATTTTGGGCCTCCTCTCTCCATTTTGGGCCTTTTCTTGCCCATTTTGGGGCTCTCCTAGCCCATTTTGGACCTCCTCTGGCCCATTTTGGGGCTCTCCTTGCCCACTTTGGGCCTCCTCTTGCCCATTTTGGGGCTCTTCTTGCCCATCTTGGGGCTATCCTTGCCCGTTCGGGGGTCTCCTTGCCATTTCTTGCCAATGTCTGGGCTCTTCTTGCCCATTTTGTGTGTTTTCTTGCCAGATTTGGGTGTTTTCTTGCCATTTCGGGTCCACATCTGGGCGCTTCTTGCCCATTTTGGGGCTCTCCTCCCCCATTTTGGGGCTCCCCTTGCCCATTTTGTGTGTTTTCTTGCCCGTTTTGGGTGTTTTCTTGCCATTTTGGGTCCACCTCTGGGCTCCTCTTGCCCATTTTGGGGCTCTCCTTCCCCATTTCGGGGCTCCCCTTGCCCGTTCGGGGCTCCCCTTGCCCGTTCGGGGCTCCCCTTGCCCGTTCGGGGCTCCCCTTGCCATTTGTTGCCCAGCTCTGGGCTCTCCTTGCCCATTTCGGGGCTCTCCTTGCCCATTTTGGGGCTCCGCTTGCCCGTTTTGGGGCTCTCCTTGCCCATTTTGGGTCCATCTCTGGGCTCTTCTTGCCCATTTTGTGTGTTTTCTTGCCAGTGTTGGGTGTTTTCTTGCCATTTCGCGTCCACGTCTGGGCTCTCCTTGCCCATTTTGGGGCTCTCCTTCCCCATTTCGGGGCTCCCCTTGCCGTTCGGGGCTCCCCTTGCCATTTGTTGCCCAGCTCTGGGCTCTCCTTGCCCATTTTGGTCCTCCTCTTGCCCATTTCGGGGCTCTCCTTGCCCATTTTGGGCCTCCTCTTGCCCATTTCGGGGCTCTCCTTGCCCATTTTGGGCCTCTCCTTGCCCATTTTGGGGCTCCGCTTGCCCGTTTTGGGGCTCTCCTTGCCCATTTTGGGTCCATCTCTGGGCTCTTCTTGCCCATTTTGTGTGTTTTCTTGCCAGTGTTGGGTGTTTTCTTGCCATTTCGCGTCCACGTCTGGGCTCTCCTTCCCCATTTTGGGGCTCCTCTTGCCCATTTTGGGGCTCTCCTTCCCCATCGTGGGGCTCTCCTTCCCCATTTCGGGGCTCCCCTTGCCCATTCCGGGGCTCTCCTTCCCCATTTCGGGGCTCTCCTTCCCCATTTCGGGGCTCCCCTTGCCGTTCGGGGCTCCCCTTGCCATTTGTTGCCCAGCTCTGGGCTCTCGGTGCCGTTTGGCGTCCAAGTGGGCTCTCGGGGCCGGCCTCCCTCCCGGAGCAAGCTTTGAGGCAACGCAAGTGAAAGCAGTTCCCGCCCTTCCCGGGATGCCGCCCAGGATCCCGCTGTGGTGCCGGGGCTGATTGACGCACCCGCAGCGGAGCTCTGCCCGGAGACGGGTGATGCCGCCCAGCGCGGGCACCCACTGCTCCACAGCAGCGGCGTGGGGCGTCCTCCTCCGCACACAGCCATGGGGAGCGGCCGCGTCGTGGTGCTGGGGGCCGCGCTGGTGGCACTGGTGGCACTGGGAGCACGGCTGGCTGCTGGCACGCCGCCTTCGGGTGAGCTCGGGCTCACGGGGTTTTGGGGACGGTCCCTGTCGGGGTCTCCCGGTGCTCTCCCCCACCCCGTGCGCGGCGCTCGGAGCCGTGGGGCTCGGGATGGGGGGGGAGGGGCTGCAGGGGGAGGGGGAGGGGCTGCGGGGTTTGGGACCGATTGGGGTTTGGGGGCCTATGTGGGGGATTTGGTGCCACTTGGGGCCACTCTGGGGGCGTGGGTGACAATTTGGGGGGTTTGGCTCCAGCTTTGGGGTCCTGGTGCCATCTCGGGGCCAATTTATGTGGGGTTTGGTGCCTATTTTTGGGTTTGGTGCCATTTTGGGGCCAATTTATGTGGGGTTTGGTGCCTATTTTTGGGTTTGGTGCCATTTTGGGGCCTATTTTGGGGTTGGGTTCCAATTTCGGGTCCAACTTCAGCTTTCTGTGTCATTTTGGGGTTTGGTTCCCGATTTTTCAGGGAATTTGGGGCTCAAATTTGGGGTTTGGGGGCCATTTTGGGGCCCAATTTTGAATTTGGGGCCAATTTTGGGAGTTTTCTGCCCAACTTTGGGACTTTGGTGTCTATTTTGGGTTCAATTTTGGGGTTTGGGTGCCAATTTTGGTGCCAATTTTGGGCATTTGGGTCCAGTTTTGAGGGTTTGGTGCCAATGTTGGGGGTCTTGGTGCAATTTCCGTTCAATTTTGGGGTTTTGGTTCCAGTGTTGGGGCTTTTGGGTCCAACTTCGGGGTTTTGGTGCCATCTCGGGGCCAATTTGGGGTGGTTTTAGTGCCAGTTTTGGGGTTCTGGTGCCATATCGGAGCCAATGTTGGGCTTTTGTTGCCAATTTTGGGGTTTGGGCCCCATCTTTCGTCCAGTTTTCAGGTTTGGTGCCATTTTCGTGCCAATTTTAGGGCTTTAATGCCAATGTTGGGGTTCTGGTGCCATTTTGCTGCCAGGTTTGGCAGCTTGGGGTCCAACTTTGGGGTTTTGGTGCCGTACTGTAGCCAACTTTGCTTGTTCGGGGCCAAATTTGAGGGGGTTTGGTGCCACTTTTTGGGGTTTTTGGTGCCATTTTGGAGTTCTGGTGCCATGGTAAGGCCAACTTTGGGGTTTTGGTGCCATTTTGGGGCCAATTTTGGGAGTTTTGGGTCCATGCTTGGGGTTTTGGTGCTACTTTGCTACAACTTTGTGGATCTGGTGCCATTTTGAGTGAATCTTTGGGGTTTTGGTGACATTTGGGGGCCAGTTTTGGGGTCTTGGCGACAATGTTTTGGGTTTTATGCCCAACTTTGTGGATCTGGTGCCATTTTTGGTCAAACGTTGGGGTTTTGGTGCCATTTTGGGGCCATTTTGGGGTCTTTGGAGACAATTTTGGGGGTTTTGGTGCCATTTTGGATGCAATTTGGAGGTTTGGATGCCATATTTTTGTCAGTTGTGGGGTTTATGTGCTAATTTTTGGCCTTTGGGGTCAAAGTTTGGGGTTTTGGTGCCAGTTCGGGTCCAATTTGGGGTTTTGGTGCCGTACTGTAGCCAACTTTGCTTGTTCGGGGCCAAATTTGAGGGGGTTTGGTGCCACTTTTTGGGGTTTTTGGTGCCATGTTGGAGTTCTGGTGCCATGGTAAGGCCAACTTTGGGGTTTTGGTGCTCATTTTCTCTGTTTCTCGGTGGCCGGTTTTGGGGCTTTGGGGCCAAGTTTGGGGTTTGGATGGCATTTAGGGTCCAATATTTGGGGTTTGGGGTTCAACTTGTGGGTTTTAGTGCCATTTTGTGGCCAACTTTGGGGATTTTGTTGCCATTTGGGGTCCAACTCTGGGGTTTCGGTGCCAATTGTGGGGGTTTCGGTGCCAATTTGGGGGGTTTGGTGCTATTTAGTTTCCATTTTTGGTGTATTTCGTCAAACTTTTGGGTTTTGGTGCGATTTTAGTGCCAATTTTGTCTGCTTGGTGTCCAACTTTGGGGTTTCTGTGCCATATTGGGTCCAACTTTGTTTGGGGCCAATTTTTCGGGGTTTTGGTGCCACATTTCAGGGTTTTTGGTGCCATTTTGGTGTTCTGGTGCCATGGTAAGACCAATTTTGGGGCTCTTCTTGCCTGTTTTGGGTGTTTTGCTGCCATTTCGGGTCCACCTCTGGGCTCCTCTTGCCCATTTTGGGCCTCGTCTGGCCCATTTTGGGGCTCTCCTTGCCCATTTTGTGTGTTTTCTTGCCAGTGTTGGGTGTTTTCTTGCCATTTCGCGTCCACCTCTGGGCTCTCCTTGCCCATTTTGGGGCTCTCCTTCCCCATTTTGGGGCTCTCCTTGCCCATTTTGGGGCTCTCCTTGCCCATTTTGTGTGTTTTCTTGCCAGTGTTGGGTGTTTTGTTGCCATTTCGCGTCCACCTCTGGGCTCCCCTTGCCCATTTTGGGCCTCCTCTTGCCCATTTCGGGGCTCTCCTTCCCCATTTCGGGGCTCCCCTTGCCGTTCGGGGCTCCCCTTGCCATTTGTTGCCCAGCTCTGGGCTCTCGGTGCCGTTTGGCGTCCAAGTGGGCTCTCGGGGCCGGCCTCCCTCCCGGAGCAAGCTTTGAGGCAACGCAAGTGAAAGCAGTTCCCGCCCTTCCCGGGATGCCGCCCAGGATCCCGCTGTGGTGCCGGGGCTGATTGACGCACCCGCAGCGGAGCTCTGCCCGGAGACGGGTGATGCCGCCCAGCGCGGGCACCCACTGCTCCACAGCAGCGGCGTGGGGCGTCCTCCTCCGCACACAGCCATGGGGAGCGGCCGCGTCGTGGTGCTGGGGGCCGCGCTGGTGGCACTGGTGGCACTGGGAGCACGGCTGGCTGCTGGCACGCCGCCTTCGGGTGAGCTCGGGCTCACGGGGTTTTGGGGACGGTCCCTGTCGGGGTCTCCCGGTGCTCTCCCCCACCCCGTGCGCGGCGCTCGGAGCCGTGGGGCTCGGGATGGGGGGGGGAGGGGCTGCAGGGGGAGGGGGAGGGGCTGCGGGGTTTGGGACCGATTGGGGTTTGGGGGCCTATGTGGGGGATTTGGTGCCACTTGGGGCCACTTTGGGGGCGTGGGTGACAATTTGGGGGGTTTGGCTCCAGCTTTGGGGTCCTGGTGCCATCTCGGGGCCAATTTATGTGGGGTTTGGTTCCAATTTCGGGTCCAACTTCAGCTTTCTGTGTCATTTTGGGGTTTGGTTCCCGATTTTTCAGGGAATTTGGGGCTCAAATTTGGGGTTTGGGGGCCATTTTGGGGCCCAATTTTGAATTTGGGGCCAATTTTGGGAGTTTTCTGCCCAACTTTGGGACTTTGGTGTCTATTTTGGGTTCAATTTTGGGGTTTGGGTGCCAATTTTGGTGCCAATTTTGGGCATTTGGGTCCAGTTTTGAGGGTTTGGTGCCAATGTTGGGGGTCTTGGTGCAATTTCCGTTCAATTTTGGGGTTTTGGTTCCAGTGTTGGGGCTTTTGGGTCCAACTTCGGGGTTTTGGTGCCATCTCGGGGCCAATTTGGGGTGGTTTTAGTGCCAGTTTTGGGGTTCTGGTGCCATATCGGAGCCAATGTTGGGCTTTTGTTGCCAATTTTGGGGTTTGGGCCCCATCTTTCGTCCAGTTTTCAGGTTTGGTGCCATTTTCGTGCCAATTTTAGGGCTTTAATGCCAATGTTGGGGTTCTGGTGCCATTTTGCTGCCAGGTTTGGCAGCTTGGGGTCCAACTTTGGGGTTTTGGTGCCGTACTGTAGCCAACTTTGCTTGTTCGGGGCCAAATTTGAGGGGGTTTGGTGCCACTTTTTGGGGTTTTTGGTGCCATTTTGGAGTTCTGGTGCCATGGTAAGGCCAACTTTGGGGTTTTGGTGCCATTTTGGGGCCAATTTTGGGAGTTTTGGGTCCATGCTTGGGGTTTTGGTGCTACTTTGCTACAACTTTGTGGATCTGGTGCCATTTTGAGTGAATCTTTGGGGTTTTGGTGACATTTGGGGGCCAGTTTTGGGGTCTTGGCGACAATGTTTTGGGTTTTATGCCCAACTTTGTGGATCTGGTGCCATTTTTGGTCAAACGTTGGGGTTTTGGTGCCATTTTGGGGCCATTTTGGGGTCTTTGGAGACAATTTTGGGGGTTTTGGTGCCATTTTGGATGCAATTTGGAGGTTTGGATGCCATATTTTTGTCAGTTGTGGGGTTTATGTGCTAATTTTTGGCCTTTGGGGTCAAAGTTTGGGGTTTTGGTGCCAGTTCGGGTCCAATTTGGGGTTTTGGTGCCGTACTGTAGCCAACTTTGCTTGTTCGGGGCCAAATTTGAGGGGGTTTGGTGCCACTTTTTGGGGTTTTTGGTGCCATGTTGGAGTTCTGGTGCCATGGTAATGCCAACTTTGGGGTTTTGGTGCTCATTTTCTCTGTTTCTCGGTGGCCGGTTTTGGGGCTTTGGGGCCAAGTTTGGGGTTTGGATGGCATTTAGGGTCCAATATTTGGGGTTTGGGGTTCAACTTGTGGGTTTTAGTGCCATTTTGTGGCCAACTTTGGGGATTTTGTTGCCATTTGGGGTCCAACTCTGGGGTTTCGGTGCCAATTGTGGGGGTTTCGGTGCCAATTTGGGGGGTTTGGTGCTATTTAGTTTCCATTTTTGGTGTATTTCGTCAAACTTTTGGGTTTTGGTGCGATTTTAGTGCCAATTTTGTCTGCTTGGTGTCCAACTTTGGGGTTTCTGTGCCATATTGGGTCCAACTTTGTTTGGGGCCAATTTTTCGGGGTTTTGGTGCCACATTTCAGGGTTTTTGGTGCCATTTTGGTGTTCTGGTGCCATGGTAAGACCAATTTTGGGGCTCTTCTTGCCTGTTTTGGGTGTTTTGCTGCCATTTCGGGTCCACCTCTGGGCTCCTCTTGCCCATTTTGGGCCTCGTCTGGCCCATTTTGGGGCTCTCCTTGCCCATTTTGTGTGTTTTCTTGCCAGTGTTGGGTGTTTTCTTGCCATTTCGCGTCCACCTCTGGGCTCTCCTTGCCCATTTTGGGGCTCTCCTTCCCCATTTTGGGGCTCTCCTTGCCCATTTTGGGGCTCTCCTTGCCCATTTTGTGTGTTTTCTTGCCAGTGTTGGGTGTTTTGTTGCCATTTCGCGTCCACCTCTGGGCTCCCCTTGCCCATTTTGGGCCTCCTCTTGCCCATTTCGGGGCTCTCCTTCCCCATTTCGGGGCTCCCCTTGCCGTTCGGGGCTCCCCTTGCCATTTGTTGCCCAGCTCTGGGCTCTCGGTGCCGTTTGGCGTCCAAGTGGGCTCTCGGGGCCGGCCTCCCTCCCGGAGCAAGCTTTGAGGCAACGCAAGTGAAAGCAGTTCCCGCCCTTCCCGGGATGCCGCCCAGGATCCCGCTGTGGTGCCGGGGCTGATTGACGCACCCGCAGCGGAGCTCTGCCCGGAGACGGGTGATGCCGCCCAGCGCGGGCACCCACTGCTCCACAGCAGCGGCGTGGGGCGTCCTCCTCCGCACACAGCCATGGGGAGCGGCCGCGTCGTGGTGCTGGGGGCCGCGCTGGTGGCACTGGTGGCACTGGGAGCACGGCTGGCTGCTGGCACGCCGCCTTCGGGTGAGCTCGGGCTCACGGGGTTTTGGGGACGGTCCCTGTCGGGGTCTCCCGGTGCTCTCCCCCACCCCGTGCGCGGCGCTCGGAGCCGTGGGGCTCGGGATGGGGGGGGAGGGGCTGCAGGGGGAGGGGGAGGGGCTGCGGGGTTTGGGACCGATTGGGGTTTGGGGGCCTATGTGGGGGATTTGGTGCCACTTGGGGCCACTTTGGGGGCGTGGGTGACAATTTGGGGGGTTTGGCTCCAGCTTTGGGGTCCTGGTGCCATCTCGGGGCCAATTTATGTGGGGTTTGGTGCCTATTTTTGGGTTTGGGGCCATTTTGGGGCCTATTTATGTGGGGTTGGGTTCCAATTTCGGGTCCAACTTCAGCTTTCTGTGTCATTTTGGGGTTTGGTTCCCGATTTTTCAGGGAATTTGGGGTTCAAATTTGGGGTTTGGGGGCCATTTGGGGGCCCATTTTTGAATCTGGGGCCAATTTGGGGGGTTTTAGATCCAACTTTGGGGTTCTTGGTGCCATTTTGGCTCAAACTCTGGGTTTTCATTCCAGTGTTGGGGCTTTTGGGTCCAACTTCGGGGTTTTGGGGCCATCTCGGGGCCAATTTGGGGTGGTTTTAGTGCCAGTTTTGGGGTTCTGGTGCCATATCGGAGCCAATGTTGGGGTTTTGTTGCCAATTTTGGGGTTTGGGCCCCATTTTTCATCCAGTTTTGAGGTTTGGTGCCATTTGGGGCCACTTTGGGGGCTTGGGTGACAATTTGGGGGGGTTTGGCTCCAGCTTTGGGGTCTTGCTGCCATTTTCGGGCCAATTTATGTGGGGTTTGGTGCCTATTTTTGGGTTTGGATGCCATTTTGGGGCCAATTTTGGGAGTTTTGGGTCCATGCTTGGGGTTTTGGTGCTACTTTGCTACAACTTTGTGGATCTGGTGCCATTTTGAGTGAATCTTTGGGGTTTTGGTGACATTTGGGGGCCAGTTTTGGGGTCTTGGCGACAATGTTTTGGGTTTTATGCCCAACTTTGTGGATCTGGTGCCATTTTTGGTCAAACGTTGGGGTTTTGGTGCCATTTTGGGGCCATTTTGGGGTCTTTGGAGACAATTTTGGGGGTTTTGGTGCCATTTTGGATGCAATTTGGAGGTTTGGATGCCATATTTTTGTCAGTTGTGGGGTTTATGTGCTAATTTTTGGCCTTTGGGGTCAAAGTTTGGGGTTTTGGTGCCAGTTCGGGTCCAATTTGGGGTTTTGGTGCCGTACTGTAGCCAACTTTGCTTGTTCGGGGCCAAATTTGAGGGGGTTTGGTGCCACTTTTTGGGGTTTTTGGTGCCATGTTGGAGTTCTGGTGCCATGGTAAGGCAACTTTGGGGTTTTGGTGCTCATTTTCTCTGTTTCTCGGTGGCCGGTTTTGGGGCTTTGGGGCCAAGTTTGGGGTTTGGATGGCATTTAGGGTCCAATATTTGGGGTTTGGGGTTCAACTTGTGGGCTTTAGTGCCATTTTGTGGCCAATTTTGGGGGTTTTGGTGCCATTTGCGGTCCAACTTTGGGGTTTCGGTGCCAATTGTGGGGGTTTGGGGGTCCAATTTGGGGGGTTTGGTGCTATTTTTGGTGTATTTCATCAAACCTTTGGGTTTTGGTGCCATTTTAGTGCCAATTTGGGGGATCCTCGTGCCAATTTTGGGGTTCTTGTGCCATTTGGGGCCGCATGTGTGGTTTAGGTGCCAACTTTGGGGTTTTGGTGCCATTTTGGGTCCAGCTTTTGGGTTTTGGTGCCATTTGGTGCCAATGTTTGTAGTCCTCGTGCTAATTGTGGGGGCTTGAGGTCTAACTTTGGGTTTTTGGAACCATTTTGGGAGCAATGTGCAGGTTTTGATGCCATGTTGTTGCCAATTGTGGGGTTTGGGTGCCAAGTTTTCCGGGAATTTTGGGTCCAACTTTGGGTTTTGTGCCATTTAGGGTCCAATTTTGGGGGCTTTGGGTTCAACTGTGGGTTTTGGTGACGTTTTGGGAGCAATTTGGGGTTTCAGTGCCAATTTTGGGTTCATCTTTGGGGATTGGTGTCCAAATGTCGGGTTGTGGTCCCATTTTCGTGCCGATTTTGGGGCTTTAATGCCAATTTTGGGGTTTTGGAGCCATTTTGGGGTGCTTTGGGTGCAATTTGGGGTTCTGGTGCCAAGCATTAGGATTTCTGGGTTCGTCTTTGGGATTTGGGACCAATTTTGGGAATTTGTTGCCATTTTTGGGTCCAGTTTTTGGTTTTTGGTGCTAATTGTGGGGTTTGGGTCCGATGTTGGGGTGTTTTTGCTTATTTTCTTGCCACTTTGGGCTTTTGGTGCCAATTCTCTTGCCAATTCGGGTCCAACTTTGGGGTTTAGGTGCCAATTTTGGGGTTTTGTTGCCATTTTGGGGCCAATTTTGGGGGGGTTTCATTCCAACCTTGGGATTTTGGTGCCAATTTTGGGTCCCACTTTGGGGTTTTGGTGCCATTTTGGGTTCAGCTTTTGTGTTTTGGTGCCATTCTGGGGTTTTGTTGTCAAGTTTTCAGGGTTTTTTTGTCCAACTTTGGGGGTTTTGGTGCCATTTTGGGTCCAACTTTTGGGTTTTGGTGCCATTCAGTGCCAATTTTTTTACTTCTAGTGCTAATTTGGGGGATTGGGGTCCAACTTTGGGGTTTTGGTGCCATTTTGGCTCAAACTCTGGGGTTTTGGTTCCAGTGTTGGGGCTTTTGGGTCCAACTTCGGGGTTTTGGTGCCATCTCGGGGCCAATTTGGGGTGGTTTTAGTGCCAGTTTGGGGTTTTGGTGACATTTGGGAGCAGTTTTCTGTTTTGCTGCCTACCTTTGGGATTTTGGTGCCAATTGTTTTGGTTTCTGGTTCCAACTTGGGGCAACTTTAGGGGTTTTGGAGGAATTTTGGATGTTTAGAGTCCAACTTTGGGGTTTTGGTGATAATTTTGGGTTCATCTTTGGAGATTTGTGTCCAGTTTTGGGTTTTGGTGCCTTACTGGGTCCAACTTTGTTTGTTTGGGGCCAAATTTGAGGGGGTTTGGTGCCACTTTTTGGGTTTTTGGTGCCATTTTGGAGTTCTGGTGCCATGGTAAGGCCAATTTTGGGGCTCTTCTTGCCAGTTTTGGGGTTTTGTTGCCATCTTGGGGCCAATTTTGGGGGTTTCATTCCACCCTTGGGATTTTGGTGCCAATTTTGGGTCCCAGATTGGGGTTTTGGTGCCATTCTAGGGTTTTATTGCCAATTTTTCAGGGGCTTGGGGTCCAACGTTTGGGTTTTGGTGCCATTTTGGGGCCAATTTTGGTGTTTTAGAGACAGTTCTTGGCGTTTTGTTGCCATTTTGGTTCCAATTTTGGAGTTTTGGTGCCATTTTGTATGCAGTGTTGGGGGTTTTGTTGCCATTTAAGTTCACACTCTGGGGTTTCGGTGCCAATTTTGGGGATTTTGATTCACTTTTGCCATTTTGGTGCCAATTTTGGGGGTTTTCGGGTCCATTTTTGGGGTTTTTTATGCCAATTTCTTACCAAACATGGGAGTTGTTGGTGCAAATTTCCTTGCTTTCCACTCCACCTCCGGGCTCTTCTTGCCCATTTGGGGCCTCGTCTTGCTTATTTTGGGCCTCCTCTCTCCATTTTGGGCCTTTTCTTCCCCATTTCGGGGCTCTCCTTGCCCATTTTGGACCTCCTCTGGCCCATTTTGGGGCTCTCCTTGCCCACTTTGGGCCTCCTCTTGCCCATTTTGGGGCTCTCCTTGCCCATTTTGGGACCATCTCTGGGCTCTTCTTGCCCATTTTGTGTGTTTTCTTGCCAGTTTTGGGTGTTTTCTTGCCCATTTTGGGTCCACTTCTGGGCTCTCCTTGCCCATTTTGAGGCTCTCCATGCCCACTTTGGGCCTCCTCTTGCCCATTTTGGGGCTCTTCTTGCCCATCTTGGGGCTATCCTTGCCCGTTCGGGGGTCTCCTTGCCATTTCTTGCCAATGTCTGGGCTCTTCTTGCTTTTCTTGCCAGATTTGGGTGTTTTCTTGCCATTTCGGGTCCACATCTGGGCGCTTCTTGCCCATTTTGGGGCTCTCCTTGCCCATTTTGGGGCTCTCCTTGCCCATTTTGTGTGTTTTCTTGCCAGATTTGGGTGTATTCTTGCCATTTCGCGTCCACGTCTGGGCTCCTCTTGCCCATTTTGGGCTCTCCTTCCCCATTTTGGGGCTCTCCTCCCCCATTTTGGGGCTCCCCTTGCCCATTTTGTGTCTTTCCTTGCCCGTTTTGGGTGTTTTCTTGCCATTTTGGGTCCACCTCTGGGCTCCTCTTGCCATTTTGGGGCTCTCCTTCCCCATTTCGGGGATCCCCTTGCCCATTTTGGGGCTCTCCTTGCCCATTTTGTGTGTTTTCTTGCCAGTGTTGGGTGTTTTCTTGCCATTTCGCGTCCACCTCTGGGCTCTCCTTGCCCATTTTGGGCCTCCTCTTGCCCATTTTGGGGCTCTCCTTCCCCATTTCGGGGCTCCCCTTGCCCGTTCGGGGCTCCCTTGCCATTTGTTGCCCAGCTCTGGGCTCTCCTTGCCCATTTTGGGCCTCCTCTTGCCCATTTCGGGGCTCTCCTTGCCCATTTTGGGGCTCCGCTTGCCCGTTTTGGGGCTCTCCTTGCCCATTTTGGGTCCATCTCTGGGCTCTTCTTGCCCATTTTGTGTGTTTTCTTGCCAGTGTTGGGTGTTTTCTTGCCATTTCGCGTCCACGTCTGGGCTCTCCTTCCCCATTTTGGGGCTCTCCTTCCCCATCGTGGGGCTCTCCTTCCCCATTTCGGGGCTCCCCTTGCCCATTTTGGGCCTCCTCTTGCCCATTTCGGGGCTCTCCTTCCCCATTTCGGGGCTCCCCTTGCCGTTCGGGGCTCCCCTTGCCATTTGTTGCCCAGCTCTGGGCTCTCGGTGCCGTTTGGCGTCCAAGTGGGCTCTCGGGGCCGGCCTCCCTCCCGGAGCAAGCTTTGAGGCAACGCAAGTGAAAGCAGTTCCCGCCCTTCCCGGGATGCCGCCCAGGATCCCGCTGTGGTGCCGGGGCTGATTGACGCACCCGCAGCGGAGCTCTGCCCGGAGACGGGTGATGCCGCCCAGCGCGGGCACCCACTGCTCCACAGCAGCGGCGTGGGGCGTCCTCCTCCGCACACAGCCATGGGGAGCGGCCGCGTCGTGGTGCTGGGGGCCGCGCTGGTGGCACTGGTGGCACTGGGAGCACGGCTGGCTGCTGGCACGCCGCCTTCGGGTGAGCTCGGGCTCACGGGGTTTTGGGGACGGTCCCTGTCGGGGTCTCCCGGTGCTCTCCCCCACCCCGTGCGCGGCGCTCGGAGCCGTGGGGCTCGGGATGGGGGGGGAGGGGCTGCAGGGGGAGGGGGAGGGGCTGCGGGGTTTGGGACCGATTGGGGTTTGGGGGCCTATGTGGGGGATTTGGTGCCACTTGGGGCCACTTTGGGGGCGTGGGTGACAATTTGGGGGGTTTGGCTCCAGCTTTGGGGTCCTGGTGCCATCTCGGGGCCAATTTATGTGGGGTTTGGTGCCTATTTTTGGGTTTGGTGCCATTTTGGGGCCAATTTATGTGGGGTTTGGTGCCTATTTTTGGGTTTGGTGCCATTTTGGGGCCTATTTTGGGGTTGGGTTCCAATTTCGGGTCCAACTTCAGCTTTCTGTGTCATTTTGGGGTTTGGTTCCCGATTTTTCAGGGAATTTGGGGCTCAAATTTGGGGTTTGGGGGCCATTTGGGGGCCCAATTTTGAATTTGGGGCCAATTTTGGGAGTTTTCTGCCCAACTTTGGGACTTTGGTGTCTATTTTGGGTTCAATTTTGGGGTTTTGGTGCCAATTTTGGTGCCAATTTCGGGCATTTGGGTCCTGTTTTGAGGGTTTGGTGCCAATGTTGGGGTCTTGGTGTCATTTTGGTGCCAATTTTGGCAGCTTGGGGTCCAACTTTGGGGTTTTGGTGCCATTTTGGCTCAAACTCTGGGGTTTTGGTTCCAGTGTTGGGCTTTTGGGTCCAACTTCGGGGTTTTGGTGCCATCTCGGGGCCAATTTGGGGTGGTTTTAGTGCCAGTTTTGGGGTTCTGGTGCCATATCGGAGCCAATGTTGGGGTTTTGTTGCCAATTTTGGGGTTTGGGCCCCATCTTTCGTCCAGTTTTGAGGTTTGGTGCCATTTTCGTGCCATGTTTGGGGCTTTAATGCCAATGTTGGGGTTCTGGTGCCATTTTGCTGCCAGGTTTGGCAGCTTGGGGTCCAATTTGGGGTTTTGGTGCCGTACTGTAGCCAACTTTGCTTGTTCGGGGCCAAATTTGAGGGGGTTTGGTGCCACTTTTTGGGGTTTTTGGTGCCATGTTGGAGTTCTGGTGCCATGGTAAGGCCAACTTTGGGGTTTTGGTGCTCATTTTCTCTGTTTCTCGGTGGCCGGTTTTGGGGCTTTGGGGCCAAGTTTGGGGTTTGGATGGCATTTAGGGTCCGATATTTGGGGTTTGGGGTTCAACTTGTGGGCTTTAGTGCCATTTTGTGGCCAACTTTGGGGGTTTTGGTGCCATTTGCGGTCCAACTTTGGGGTTTTGTGCCATTTAGGGTCCAATTTTTGGAGCTTTGGGTTCAACTGTGGGGTTTTGGTGACATTTTGGGAGCAATTTGGGGTTTTAGTGCCAATTTTGGGTTCATCTTTGGGGATTGGTGTCCAAATGTCGGGTTGTGGTCCCATTTTCGTGCCGATTTTGGGGCTTTAATGCCAATTTTGGGGTTTTGGAGCCATTTTGGGGTGCTTTGGGTGCAATTTGGGGTTCTGGTGCCAAGCATTAGGATTTCTGGGTTCGTCTTTGGGGATTTGGGACCAATTTTGGGAATTTGTTGCCATTTTTGGGTCCAGTTTTTGGTTTTTGGTGCTAATTGTGGGGTTTGGGTCCGATGTTGGGGTGTTTTTGCTTATTTTCTTGCCACTTTGGGGCTTTTGGTGTCAATTCTCTTGCCTTTTCGGGTCCAACTTTGGGGTTTAGGTGCCAATTTTGGGGTTTTGTTGCCATCTTGGGGCCAATTTTGGGGGGTTTCATTCCAACCTTGGGATTTGGGTGCCATTTTGGGTCCAACTTTTGGGTTTTGGTGCCATTCAGTGCCATTTTTGAATTTGGGGCCAATTTGGGGGGTTTTAGGTCCAACTTTGGGGTTTTGGTGCCATTTTGGGTTCCTCTTTGGGCATTTGTGTCCAATTTTGGCGTTTTGAATCAAATTCTTTGGGTCTGAGGCGCCCCTTTGTGCTTCTGGAGCCATTTTTGGGCCAACGCTTTGCGTTTCGCTTCCAACTTTGTGTATCTGATGCCGTTTCTGTTCAAACTGTGGGGTTTTGATGCCGTTTTGAGGCCAATTTGGGGTTTTGTTTCAAGTTGTTTGTGTTTGGGGTGTAAGTTTATCGTTCTGGTGCCATTTGGGGCCAGCGCTTTGCGAGTCGAAGGTGAAACTTTGGGGTTTTGGTCGCATTTTTGCTCCCAAGCTCTGTTTTCGGGCCCAGCTTTGGGCACCCGGCACCACTTCCCGTGGTGGGTTTTTCTCCCCGTTGCCCGCAGCCTTTTTCCAGTGGTCCGCCTCCGTCGAGTGCCACTTCCTGAACGGCACCGAGCGCGTGCGCTTCGTGGTGCGCCACGTCTACAACCGGCAGCAGTACGTGCACTTCGACAGCGACGTGGGGCTCTTCGTGGCCGACACGGTCCTGGGAGAGCCCTCGGCAGAGCTCTTCAACGCGCAGCCCGACGTGCTGGAGAAGAACAGGGCAGCGGCAGAGATGCTCTGCGCACACAACTACCACATCCTGGCCCCCGTGACGCTGCAGAAGAGAGGTGAGCTCACGAGTCCCGTCGTGACTCAGAGAGGTGAGCTCACGAGTCCCATCGTGACTCAGAGGTGAGCTCACGAGTCCCGTCGTGACTCAGAGGTGAGCTCACGAGTCCCGTCGTGACTCAAAGAAGAGAGGTGAGCTCACGAGTCCCGTCGTGACTCAAAGAAGAGAGGTGAGCTCACGAGTCCCGTCGTGACTCACAGAGGTGAGCTCACGAGTCCCGTCGTGACTCAAAGAAGAGAGGTGAGCTCACGAGTCCCGTCGTGACTCACAGAGGTGAGCTCACGAGTCCCGTCGTGACTCAAAGAAGAGAGGTGAGCTCACGAGTCCCGTCGTGACTCAAAGAAGAGAGGTGAGCTCACGAGTCCCGTCGTGACTCACAGAGGTGAGCTCACGAGTCCCGTCGTGACTCAGAGAGGTGATCTCACGAGTCCCGTCGTGACTCAGAGAGGTGAGCTCACGAGTCCCGTCGTGACTCAGAGAGGTGATCTCACGAGTCCCGTCGTGACCCAAAGAGAGGTGAGCTCACGAGTCCTGTCGTGACTCAGAGAGGTAATCTCACGAGTCCCATTGTGACTCAGAGAGGTGATCTCACGAGTCCTGTCGTGACTCAGAGAGGTGAGCTCACGAGTCCCATCGTGACTCAAAGAAGAGAGGTGAGCTCACGAGTCCCATCGTGACTCAGAGAGGTGATCTCACGAGTCCCGTCGTGACCCAAAGAGAGGTGAGCTCACGAGTCCTGTCGTGACTCAGAGAGGTAATCTCACGAGTCCCATTGTGACTCAGAGAGGTGAGCTCACGAGTCCCGTCGTGACTCAGAGAGGTGAGCTCACGAGTCCCGTCGTGACTCAGAGAGGTGAGCTCACGAGTCCTGTCGTGACTCAGAGAGGTGAGCTCACGAGTCCTGTCGTGACTCAAAGAGAGGTGAGCTCACGAGTCCCGTCGTGACTCAAAGAGAGGTGAGCTCACGAGTCCCGTCGTGACTCAAAGAGAGGTGAGCTCACGAGTCCTGTCGTGACTCAGAGAGGTGAGCTCACGAGTCCCATCGTGACTCAAAGAAGAGAGGTGAGCTCACGAGTCCCATCGTGACTCAGAGAGGTGATCTCACGAGTCCCGTCGTGACTCAGAGAGGTGATCTCACGAGTGCATCTTCCGCCCCGCCACTGTCCCCCTCCCAGAGCCCAGGCTGAGGGTCGTGGCGCTGCCGTCGGGCTCCGCGGCGCATCGTGCCCGCCTGGCGTGCCACGTTTCGGGTTTCTACCCTCCGGACATCGAGGTGAAGTGGTTCCGCAACGGGAAGGAGGAATCGGAGCGCGCGGTGTCCACGGGCGTCATATGCAACGGGGACTGGACCTACCAGCTCCTGCTGCTGCTCGACCCCGGCCCGCAGCCGCACGGGGACACCTACGTGTGCCACGTGGAGCACGCCAGCCTGCCGCACCCCAAAACCCAGCCCTGGGGTAAGCCCCCCCCCCAACCTGATCCCCGCCACCTGCAGCGGGAGCGCGGCCCCACGCCGAGCCACGCGTGCCGTCCCTGCAGAGCCCCCGGCGCACGCGGGCAGGAGCGAGCTGCTGCTGGGCGTGGGGGGCTTGGTGCTGGGCCTCGCCCACCTGCTGCTGGGGCTGCTCGCCTTCCTGCGTGCCAAGGGAGCCGAGCGCTGGGGCGGCGGGGCCGCGCCCGGGGGGCCGCGCTGATGCCCCCGCATCCTCGCTGTCGTTTCGGGGCGCCCCGATCCCACCGTGCCGGGTAAGGTCCGCTTCCCCCAGCGCCGTCCGTGGGAGCGCGGCAGCCCGAGCCCACACGCTGCTCACGGGGCCCTCTTTCCCTGCAGGAGCCCCACTGCAGAGCTGCCCCGATGCCGCTCCGCCGGTGCGGCGGAGAGCCCCACTCCTCAGTTGGGTTTCACTTCGGGCTCTCATCCCGTCCCCTCCTGCCCCACCCCGTCCCCTCCTGCCCCACCCCGTCCCCTCCTGCCCCACCGTGATCCCTATTCCACCCCATCCCCTCCTGCCCCACCCTATCCCTTCCCATCCCCTCCTGCCCCACTATGATCCCTATTCCACCCCATCCCCTCCTGCCCCACCGTAATCCCTTCCTGCCCTACCTTGTCCCCTCCTGCCCCACTCTGTCCCTTCTCATCCCCTCCTGCCCCACTGTGATCCCTATACCACCCCATCTCCTCCTGCCCCACCCCATCCCCTATTCAACCCCGTCCCCTCCTGCCCTACCCTGTCCCTTCCTGTCCCCTCCTGCCCCACTGTGATCCCTATTCCACCCCATCTCCTCCTGCCCCACCCTGTCCCTTCCTGTCCCCTCCTGCCCCACCCGTCCCCTCCCCCACACCCCACCCCCCGCAGGCTCTGTCCCCTTCTCAACACGACCTGGCTCACACGCAGCCCCGTGTCCCTCCCATTTCCCACCGCGGTCACGCACAGATTCCCCCCCACGCGCAGCGCTCCTCTGTCACCCCATGGTGACACCAGATTGGCCCCACAGGACCCACACTTCCCCGTGCTCCCCCCACAAACCAGGCCGTGGGTCCCCCACCCCATGGCTCACAGAACCCACCCGGCCCCCAAATGGGGTCCTAATCCTAAAGGGGATCAGATGGCACCCAGGGGATCAGACCCTCCCCCTCCCCATGGCACCCAGGGGATCAGACCCTGCCCCTCCCCCCCATGGCACCCAGGGGATCAGACCCTGCCCCTCCCCCTGAGGGCACCCAGGGGATCAGACCCTGCCCCTCCCCCTGAGGGCACCCAGGGGATCAGACCCTCCCCCTCCCCCCATGGCACCCAGGGGATCAGACCCTCCCCCTCCCCATGGCACCCAGGGGATCAGACCCTCCCCCTGAGGGCACCCAGGGGATCAGACCCTTCCCCTCCCCCCATGGCACCCAGGGGATCAGACCCTCCCCCTGAGGGCACCCAGGGGATCAGACCCTTCCCCTCCCCCCATGGCACCCAGGGGATCAGACCCTCCCCCCCATGGCACCCAGGGGATCAGACCCTCCCCCTCCCCATGGCACCCAGGGGATCAGACCCTCCCCCTCCCCATGGCACCCAGGGGATCAGACCCTCCCCCTCCCCCCATGGCACCCAGGGGATCACACCCTCCCCCTCCCCCCATGGCACCCAGGGGATCAGACCCTCCCCCTCCCCCCATGGCACCCAGGGGATCAGACCCTCCCCCTCCCCCCCATGGCACCCAGGGGATCAGACCCTCCCCTTGAGGGCACCCAGGAGATCAGACCCTCCCCATATGGCACCCAGGGGATCACACCCTCCCCTTGAGGGCACCCAGGGGATCAGACCCTCCCCCTCCCCATGGCACCCAGAAGATCAGACCCTCCCCCTGAGGGCACCCAGGGGATCAGACCCTCCCTCTCCCCCTGAGGGCACCCAGGGGATCAGACCCTCCCCCTCCCCCTGAGGGCACCAAGGGGATCAGACCCTCCCCCTCCCCCCCATGGCACCCAGGGGATCAGACCCTCCCCCTCCCCCCCATGGCACCCAGGGGATCAGACCCTCCCCTTGAGGGCACCCAGGAGATCAGACCCTCCCCATATGGCACCCAGGGGATCACACCCTCCCCTTGAGGGCACCCAGGGGATCAGACCCTCCCCCTCCCCATGGCACCCAGAAGATCAGACCCTCCCCCTGAGGGCACCCAGGGGATCAGACCCTCCCTCTCCCCCTGAGGGCACCCAGGGGATCAGACCCTCCCCCTCCCCTTGAGGCCACCCAGGGTATCACACCCTCCCCTTGAGGGCACCCAGGGGATCAGACCCTCCCCCTCCCCATGGCACCCAGGGGATCAGACCCTCCCCCTCCCCATGGCACCCAGGGGATCACACCCTGCCCCTCCCCCCCATGGCACCCAGGGGATCAGACCCTCCCCCTCCCCATGGCACCCAGGGGATCACACCCTGCCCCTCCCCCCCATGGCACCCAGGGGATCAGACCCTGCCCCTCCCCCTGAGGGCACCCAGGGGATCAGACCCTCCCCCTCCCCATGGCACCCAGGTGATCACACCCTCCCCACCGCCACGACCCACCGCCCCGCCTCCCACCCCCTGCCGCCCCACAGATGCACGGCCACGACCCACTGCCGTCAGGCAGACGTCTCTGTATGGCAAGGCCGTCCCCACAGGATCGGGGAGGGACTGCGACTGCGGCGGGGGGGCCACGGCAGCCAGCAGCAGCGTGGGGGGAGCATCCCGGCTCCGGGCCGCAGCCGTCACTCGGTCCAGCGGTGGCCGCAGTGCGGGGCTGTGCAGACGTAGTAGAGCCTCATGGCATCCTGCAGGGGAGGGGGAGGCGGCGGTCGCAGCAGAGGGATAGGAAGGGGCGGCGGCGGCAGCGGGGAGGCCGCGGGAGCCGGGGGGGAGCCTCACCTCCGCTCTCGCGCTGTGCGACTGGAAGAAAACGGCCTCCTTGTGCCCACACCTGGGGGAGAGAAAGGACGGCGGTGACGCGGCGGGGCCCCCGCGTGGCACAGAGAGCACGGGAGGGGATGCTCGGCAGCCCCACGGGGAAGGCACGGAGCCGTCGGGAGCCGACGTGCAGGGGACGGCGGAGCCCCGCAGCAGGAACACGGCAAGGACGGCGCGGCCCCGACGTCGGGAAGGTGGGAGCCCAGAGGGAGAGCGGCGGGGCTGGGGACGCCCGCTGCGCCCGAGGGAGCCCCTCACGTCCCTGCACAGGGACCCCCCGGATCCTCCTTACTTCTGGCAGGGGTGGTCCTCGGTGCGCGGCAGCGTGGGGTCCTGGGAGACGTCAGCGATGATCTGCGTGAGCTCGCTGCCAGGACAGGAGCAGAGCTTCGTTACCCCGCAGCGCCCGAGCTCGTTAAGGACCCCACCGCCTCCCTCGCTAACGACCCCCTCCGCTCTCTTTGCCCCAACCTCCGCCTTAGGACCCCCTGAAGTGGGGAGCTCGAGGCGGGGGGCGGAGCTCGAGGCGGGGGGCGGGGCTCGAGGAGGGGGGCGGGGCTCGAGGAGGGGGGGCGGGGCTCGAGGAGGGGGGGGCGGGGCTCGAGGAGGGGGGGCGGGGCTCGAGGAGGGGGGGCGGGGCTCGAGGAGGGGGGGCGGGGCTCGAGGAGGGGGGGCGGGGCTCGAGAAGTGGGCCGGAACTCGAGGAGGGGGGCGGGGCTCGAGGAGGGGGGAAGGAGCTCGAGGAGGGGGGAAGGAGCTCGAGGAGGGGGGGGGCGCGGCCGGGCCCCACGGGGGTCCGCACTCACTCCACTTCGTGCGTGATCTTGTTGACGTAGATGCAGCTGCTGTCGGCCTCCTGCTGGTAGTCGCAGTTGCGGCACTGGGGGGCACAGATGGGGATGGGGATGGGGATGGGGATGGGGAGGGTCACGGCCCGGCCCCGGCTCCGAGGGACGCTCGGGGGCGCGCGGGATCTCACCGCGTAAAGCAGCACGCGGCTCTCCTTGTCCTCCTTGGGGTACAGCATGTTGTTGCTAAGGAGAGACGCGAAATCAGCGCGGGGCCGCGGCCGGAGCCACACTCGGGCTCGGTCCCGGGCTCGGTCCCCTCACCACTCCTGGCAGAAGCGGATCCCCACGAAACCGGGCTCACACGGCCCCTCCGGCTGCATGGCGAGCGCGGCGGCGCCCACAATAACGAAAAAGCGACAGGAGCTGCTGCGCATGCGCACCACTCCGGCCACGGCGCAACGGACAAACGCGACGAAACTCAACGCGGAGCTCCTGCGCGTGCGCACCGCTCCGACCACGGCGGCCCCGCGGGGTCAAGAAGCATCGGAGCGCGGCCGCCCCGTCCCCGCGTTTACCGACGCGTCCCTCCAAAGACAACGTGGGCCGGGCCGTGGGGCCGTGGATCACTGCTGAGCTCGGGGAAGCCGAGCCCTGGAAAAGGCCCACGTGGCGCCCAAGGTGCTCCTCCCTCACTGATGTCTCTGTTGGGCCAGCTGTGTTAAGCTTATCGCTGCCCCTCCTAACAACGCACAGCGAGGGGCTCTTCCCCTTCGAGGTTTGAAGATTTACATCAAAATGAACCCTGACGTGTAATCCTCTCTATAAATCAGAGTTTGGAATGTGATGAATCAGTATGAACTGTACCTTGTGTAGAGTAAATAACTCCTAATGACGATACTCCACCAGGGAATAGTATAGAAGATGGTATATTTCAAGTAGTTCTATACAAACAGTTATACAGGTAATACAAAAGAGAAGATGGCTCACCTTTAAGATGACAAGGCTCGCAGAGGACTCCACATGGGAGGGATCTCCAAGAAGAGATCCTTCCCTGGTGGTGGTCAGCCCTTAAATGGGGTTTGAGAGAGGAGGAACTAGGCTCCACCCCTTCCACCCACACAGGTATATCACCTTCACCTGTGCCCCCATGGCTGACTTGGTGCTCACCTCAGGTGACCAATCAGTGGTTCAGGCCGTGATTCAGCAGTTCCCATACACCTTGAAATAGGTATTTCTTTCTTTGCGGTGTGTCGTTGGTGGAGCGAGACTCCCCGGCACAGCCAGCGCTGCTGGCTGATTGCTTTTCACCTTTCGATTATAATAAAATATTCTAAAACCTCAGATTGGACTCTGAGCGTCTATGAGAAATGGGTGACCCCGACGTGATGCGACGGGATCCGAGCGGGACGTCCTGACTCGGGAGGCGCCCTGCCCTTCCGCTAGCGTCGGGAGAAAAGGATCCTTGCCCGACCTTTCGCACCGCACGAACTTGGGAAAGCCATGAGCAAGGACAAGAGCTCCCTTGGGAAAACTGCAGTAAATATCCCGTGATTCTTGTGCACGAAGATCCGGGTGAGAGCATCGGACTGTGAGCATCGCCCGGTCGGGAGGGCGAGGTGCGGCTGGAGAGAGCTACGCTGAAATTCCCAGGGTAGAAATTCCCAGGGACCCGCACAGAGGCCCAGAGGAAGGGAACAGATCACCGAGAATTAGGAGGGGAAATAGCTTAAAGAAGGAAAGCCCGCAATAAGGACACGGGGCAGGGAAAGTTGAAATCCGCTGACCCCAGGAGGGACCCACGGAGGGGCCCCGAGGATGAGGAAGGAGCGAACTACTTGAAGTACCCCCAGACAGTCCGCTGCGGTGAACGGCAGAGTAGTGGGGACATGGGCCATCCCCGAAAGGGAAAACAAAACAAAGCGAGAAACGATGGTCCGTTACGGAGAGTCTGTTGAAATGTGGGGTGGAAAACGAACGAGAGCTGAGCGGGTGCGCTGGCCGAGGTTTGTGAGTCGTGAGCGCGCGTGCTGGGCTCCGAGTGCGGGTCCCGAGCGGATCCGAAGCGGCCGGAGATGAGACGGACGAAGCGAGCGACAGCAACCGACGTCGTCCTTCTCTTCGTGCGCACACCACTTGTGTTTTGTCTGCGGGTGCGTCCGAGGATGGGGGTTTCTGTCTTTTAAATGAGGAGGGCGGACCCATGGAGGAAAGGCGTAGCCCTGAATGGGACTTCAGCTGTCAGACCAACTAACGCTTCTTAGGCGAGAAGGGAGACGGGACGAGGTAGCGTATGGAAGTGCAATTGATAACGGCATAGGAAAGCGTAATGGAGGGTATGGACTGTGGGCAAAAGGGTTGAGGAGACCCTGACAGCCCGGTGGGCAGGCAAAAACCAGATTGTGGCCGGCACGTGGACGGACGGCAGGGAGAAATCGGAAGAGTTGGAAGATTGGCAGAAACGGGGACTCGATAATTACGGAGAGAAGCACGGGGAGTATTTGTGAGGTGGGGTGAGGAGGAACAAAAAGCAAAGGCCCGAATGTCGCGGCTGTAAGAGAGGTGGAAAAGGAGGAAAGAAATCCCTAAGAAAAGAGAAAACCTGGGGAGTATTAATAAGGGCACTGGAAAGCCTCCGCAAAAGGGATCCGAACGAGGAATGCAATGGCATTATCGTGGGAAGGAAGGACACTGAACCCAAGTGTAAAATAGATAAACGAGTCCATAACGCGGCAGGGTGGGTGCGTTTAAGGAATGGGGTGTGGGGGCTGTATACATCCTGGGGACGAGAGCAACTAGGGAGCCCACCATGAGGTTAAAAGTAGGTCCCCGGGTGGAAGAAACGATATTCGTAAGACAGGAGCTGAAAGGTCCACAATGCAGAAACTAAAGGGTGTATAGTGAGCAAGGATAAAAGCCTGGGAGTCAGGGCGAAGCACGAACCCTTCTGGGCCCCAATTGGAAAAAGGGGAACAAAAATAATGAAAGTGAAAATAAAACGGTGTAACGATGGAAGCCGAAACAAAAATTGGTTTAGGGAATTTATTAGTGGTCCCCGGGGCAGAACATAGCTTAGTGGGGCGGGATTTCATAGTGGTATTAGGAATAAACCTTGCCATAAATGAAGGAGGGAGAGCTTCAAGACTGTGTGTTGTCACGCAGAAAGATGAGGAAGAAATCCATCCCCAGCGGTGGCATCCGAAAGGAACCGCAGGAAAAGTGGGAATCCCACCCGTAAGCGTTGAGCTCGGGGAAGCGAGGGGCTGTGCACCCCTCCGAGAAGTTCATTTACTGCAGCTCATGAAAGTGCTGTCTTTAGCTTTCGTCTTTCGGTGTGCCCCCCTCCGTCCTCTCCCTCGGCGCAGACCTTTTCTGAGTACAGAGAAACGAGCGACGGTGTGCTCGCAATGAGAAGTGAAGAGGTGCTATTGGACCTGTCAGAAAGGCGTGGTGCCGGACCCTCGTTAACAGAGGTGGACTGGGCACGGCACAACTGCCGTAACTTGCAGTGTCTCAGACCGTATCCTGCACAAAAACGGCCGTCCCCGAGCTGGAAAAGGGAAGGGAATTATTTGCGCAGCATTCGATCCGGCTCCGGTGGCAGCCATCGAATTCCGTGAGCAGCAGTTGAAATCAGAAAGCCAAACTTGAGTCACTTCAGGATCTGCTTAAAACTCTGCAGAAATGGACAGATGAACTCAAAGGACGGTTAGAAAATGAAAAACATAATGCAGCTCTCTTACTAGAGGCTCTGAAGGGAAATTGTATGGACACCAGTGGCACTTTTGTACATGGAGTACCAAAATATATATGTATATATCCTCCAGAAGGGCTGGAAGGAATAAAAGCAAGGCGAGAGGAACTAGAAGCCCCCCAGCTCAACGGCGTCCTTCAATGGACACTGAGTTAATGGGGCACATGAGGAGGGAAAAGGGGCAGGCTAACTGGAGAGAAATAAGAGCCCAAGGTGAAAAAAGGCGACACCAAAAATCTCTTCTCAAAAAGAAACAGAGCTCTGAGAAATTCGGAGTGAAGCGGGCTGACGATAAGTGGGTTTTGCCCGAGGGCCGGGCATTATTACCCAAGAACTTGGCCCAAAGAATTGTGCAGCAAACGCACAGAGAGCCCACGGGGGAAGTGGGGCATCGGCAGATCGTCTCTAAACATTCTATGGGTGCGTAGGGATATTTGAAGCAGCAAAGCAAGAAACAAGAGGCTGCTGAATTTGCCAGAAGGTTAACAAAGGAAATCTACGACAAACACCCTCCGGGGGAAGGCCGTCGGCACGCGGACCTTTCGAACGAGTACACATAGATCTTGCTGAATTACCGAAGGCAGGAAGGTGTAAGTATCTACTAGTGACAGTACACCAATTAACTCATTGGGTGGAGGCGTTTCCACAACTCCGCCACCGCTCAGACAGCGGCCAAACATCTCTCGGAAGATATTATCCCCAGGTATGGTTTGATAGGGGTAATTGACTCCGATCAAGGAACTCGTTTTACCTCCTAGTTTTGAAAGGCCGAGCAGAAGCCCTGGGGGTGAGGGGGGGATACCACACCCCGTGGCATCCACCAAGTCGGGGCGGGGAGAAAGGACGAATGGCACCTGAAGGCCCAGATAACTAAGTTAAGGTTAGAAACTAAGACGTCTTGGATAAAATGCTTACCTTTAGCCTTACTTAATATTAGGAGTATGCCCAATTCAGAACATGGGATATCCCCCTGTGAGATGCTGTATGGAATGCCTTATACTCAGGGACTTCCCATCGATCACCCCACAGTGGGACAGAGTACCATACAGCAACATATAACTCGAACTGAGAACTTGGAAGAACTAAGAAAAGGGGCTGTTGGCTCAAAGTACCCCCTTAGGATTTACCGTACACAAGATAAAGCCAGGAGATCAAGCGTTAATAAAAACCTGGAACGAAACTTCGTTAAGCCCATGTGGGGAGGGACCTTTTCTCGTTCTCGTAACTACAGAAACAGTGTGCGCACGGCAGAGAAGGGCTGCACTCGCGCCTCCGTGTGAGAGGCCCCATCGATGCTGAGGATGGGAAGGTTACATCATCTCCAGGAGAAGTGAAAATACGAACCCAACGATAACATTAGTACAAGGGACTAAATCGCCCCGAGAGGGTAAGTGTGGATGTCACCCTTTAGCACGGGCCCAGCGGTTCATGAGGTTGGAGAGGAGCTCCAAGATCATCCAGTCCCACACCCTCCTGTCACCATCCCTACCCAACTGCTCAATCCAATCCCTAAATGGGTCCCTATGGGTCCCTATGGGTCCCTATGGGTCTCTATAGATCCATAGGTTTATGAGGTTGGAAAGGAGCTCCAAGATCATCCAGTCCCACGTCCTCCTGTCACCATCCCTACCCAACTGCTCAATCCAATCCCTAAATGGGTCCCTATGGGTCCCTATGGGTCCCTATGGGTCTCTATGGGTCCCTATGGGTCCCTATGGGTCTCTATGGGTCCATAGGTTCATGAGGTTGGAGAGGAGCTCCAAGATCATCCAGTCCCACATCCTCCTGTCACCATCCCAACCCAACTGCTCAATCCAATCCCTAAATGGGTCTCTATGGGTCTCTATGTGTCTCTATGGGTCCCTATGGGTCTCTATGGGTCCCTATGTGTCTCTATAGGTTCATGGGTCCATAGGTTCATGAGGTTGGAAAGGAGCTCCAAGATCATCCAGTCCCACATCCTCCTGTCACCATCCCAACCCAACTGCTCAATCCAATCCCTAAATGGGTCTCTATGGGTCTCTATGGGTCCCTATGGGTCCCTATGGGTCTCTATGGGTCCCTATGTGTCTCTATAGGTTCATGGGTCCATAGGTTCATGAGGTTGGAAAGGAGCTCCAAGATCATCCAGTCCCACATCCTCCTGTCACCATCCCAACCCAACTGCTCAATCCAATCCCTAAATGGGTCTCTATGGGTCTCTATGGGTCCCTATGGGTCCCTATGGGTCTCTATGGGTCCCTATGTGTCTCTATAGGTTCATGGGTCCATAGGTTCATGAGGTTGGAAAGGAGCTCCAAGATCATCCAGTCCCACATCCTCCTGTCACCATCCCAACCCAACTGCTCAATTCAATCCCTAAATGGGTCCCTATGGGTCCCTATGGGTCTCTATGGGTCCCTATGGGTCTCTATGGGTCCCTATGGGTCTCTATAGGTCCATAGGTTCATGAGGTTGGAAAGGAGCTCCAAGATCATCCAGTCCCACATCCTCCTGTCACCATCCCAACCCAACTGCTCAATCCAATCCCTAAATGGGTCCCTATGGGTCTCTATGGGACTCAGGGGGATGCTCACCTCCCTGCTCCTGCTGGCTGCAATGTCTCTAATCCAGGCCAGGATGCCGTTGGCCTTCTTGGCCACGTGGGCACACTGCTCACGTTGAGCCGAGCATCAGCCAACACCCCCAGCTCCTTTTCCTCTCTCCATTCCTCAAGCCGTTCTGCCCCTACAGCACTGCATGGGGTTATGGTGGCCACAGTGCAGCACCCGGCACTTGGCCTTACTGAACCTCACCCCACGAGCTCAGCCCAGCTGCTCAGCCTATCCAGGTCCCTCTGCAGGGCCTCCCTGCCCTCAGGTGGATCGACACATCCTCCCGACTCGGTGTCCTCTGCAAACTGACCGAGGGAACACTCCATCCCCTCATCGAGGCCATCCATAAAGACATTCAACAAGACGGGCCCCAGAACTGAGCCCTGGGGGACAGCACTCGTAACGGGACGCCAGCCGGACCCAACTCCATTCACCACCGCCCTCCGGGCACGGCCCTCCAGCCAGTTCTCCACCAGAGAAGAGTGAGCCTGTCCACGCCACGGGCTGCCCGTTTCCTTAGGAGAACACTGTGGGAGACCGTGTCGAAGGCCTTGCTGAAGTCCAGGCAGACTGCATCAACAGCCTTTCCCTCATCTACCTGTCTGGTCACCCAGTCATAGAAGGAGGTGAGGTTGGACAAGCACGACCTGCCCCTGGTGAACCCGTGCTGGCTGGGCCTGATCCCTTCATCGCCTTCATCGCCTCCGTGCCGCATCCGGACAACACCTTCCGTGGTACAGGGAATGCAGATTTCTGCAGTGCCAATGGGTGCAGAAGAAGCGAAGTCTGGAAGGAGCCACAAACGGATGGCAGCGAAGACCGGAGCGGCTCCGTTCTCAACAGCTGCAGGGAAAGCGGGATTGGCGTTAGGATACCGGATGCAAATCACTGATGGGATCAGAAAGGAGACGGGGGATGGTGAAACGGAAAGGTGACTTGTGTCAAAGGGTCAATGCTGCTGACACAGCACTTCCAGAGGGGCACTCATTCCCATGGGCACGCCAAGTTCTCTAAAGGAGTGCAACGTCCGTGTGAGACGTGCAAGGACAGAGCGTTATGTGCACTTCAGACGCCAGTCTTGTGTGACAGAAAGCGCGTTCCTCACACCAAGGGCTGAAACCAACACAGCCCTGGGAAGGTCAGCCCGGAGTGCAGCGAGGGATGGGGGCAGTGGTCCTTTTCGGGGTGCTGAGCTCGGGAAGCCGAGCCCTGGAAAAGGCCCACGTGGCGCCCAAGGTGCTGCCCCCGAACTGCGTTCGCCGTGGGGCCAGCTGCGTTAAGCTCCTGGATAGGGTGCCCCCCCAGCAAAGCACAGCGAGGGGCTCTGGGTGCCCCCCCCAACAAAGCACAGCGAGGGGCTCTGGGTACCCCCCCAACAAAGCACAGCGAGGGGCTCTGGGTACCCCCCCAACAAAGCACAGCGAGGGGCTCTGGGTACCCCCCCAACAAAGCACAGCGAGGGGCTCTGGGTACCCCCCTAACAAAGCACAGCGAGGGGCTCTGGGTACCCCCCCCAACAAAGCACAGCGAGGGGCTCTGGGTACCCCCCCCAACAAAGCACAGCGAGGGGCTCTGGGTACCCCCCCAACAAAGCACAGCGAGGGGCTCTGGGTACCCCCCCAACAAAGCACAGCGAGGGGCTCTGCCCCTTCAGGGTTTGGAGATTGACAGCAAAACCGACCCTTAAGTGTAACCCTCTGTATGATCAGAGCTTGGGATGCGATGGATACGGACGGACTGTCCCTTTAATTCGGCATTCCTCCTTCCTCGCGGTGCGTCGCTGCGGAGCGAGGCTCCCCGGCACAGCCAGCGCCGCTCGCCGATCGCTTTCACCTTCTGACTGTAATAAAACGTCGCCAAAACTCCAACTGGGCTCTGAGCGCTTATGACATGAATGAAGACGGGCCCCCAGAGCGAGCCCCGGGGACAGCACTGGTAACGGGACGCCAGGCGGACGTAAGGCCATAAGCACGGGATCATACGGCGCTCCCACCGCGGCCGTTCCTCTGCAGAAGCGGCCGCTTTTCTCAGCAGTGATCCACGGCCCCACGGCCCGGCCCACGTTGTCTTTGGAGGGACGCGTCGGTAAACGCGGGGACGGGGCGGCCGCGCTCCGATGCTTCTTGACCCCGCGGGGCCGCCGTGGTCGGAGCGGTGCGCACGCGCAGGAGCTCCGCGTTGAGTTTCGTCGCGTTTGTCCGTTGCGCCGTGGCCGGAGTGGTGCGCATGCGCAGCAGCTCCTGTCGCTTTTTCGTTATTGTGGGCGCCGCCGCGCTCGCCATGCAGCCGGAGGGGCCGTGTGAGCCCGGTTTCGTGGGGATCCGCTTCTGCCAGGAGTGGTGAGGGGACCGAGCCCGGGACCGAGCCCGAGTGTGGCTCCGGCCGCGGCCCCGCGCTGATTTCGCGTCTCTCCTTAGCAACAACATGCTGTACCCCAAGGAGGACAAGGAGAGCCGCGTGCTGCTTTACGCGGTGAGATCCCGCGCGCCCCCGAGCGTCCCTCGGAGCCGGGGCCGGGCCGTGACCCTCCCCATCCCCATCCCCATCCCCATCCCCATCTGTGCCCCCCAGTGCCGCAACTGCGACTACCAGCAGGAGGCCGACAGCAGCTGCATCTACGTCAACAAGATCACGCACGAAGTGGAGTGAGTGCGGACCCCCGTGGGGCCCGGCCGCGCCCCCCCCCTCCTCGAGCTCCTTCCCCCCTCCTCGAGCCCCGCCCCCCTCCTCGAGCCCCGCCCCCCTCCTCGAGCCCCGCCCCCCCTCCTCGAGCCTCGCCCCCCCTCCTCGAGCCCCGCCCCCCGCCTCGAGCCCCGCCCCCCGCCCCCCTCCTCGAGCTCCGCCCCCCTCCTCGAGCTCCCCACTTCAGGGGGTCCTAAGGCGGAGGTTGGGGCAAAGAGAGCGGAGGGGGTCGTTAGCGAGGGAGGCGGTGGGGTCCTTAACGAGCTCGGGCGCTGCGGGGTAACGAAGCTCTGCTCCTGTCCTGGCAGCGAGCTCACGCAGATCATCGCTGACGTCTCCCAGGACCCCACGCTGCCGCGCACCGAGGACCACCCCTGCCAGAAGTAAGGAGGATCCGGGGGTCCCTGTGCAGGGACGTGAGGGGCTCCCTCGGGCGCAGCGGGCGTCCCCAGCCCCGCCGCTCTCCCTCTGGGCTCCCACCTTCCCGACGTCGGGGCCGCGCCGTCCTTGCCGTGTTCCTGCTGCGGGGCTCCGCCGTCCCCTGCACGTCGGCTCCCGACGGCTCCGTGCCTTCCCCGTGGGGCTGCCGAGCGTCCCCTCCCGTGCTCTCTGTGCCACGCGGGGGCCCCGCCGCGTCACCGCCGTCCTTTCTCTCCCCCAGGTGTGGGCACAAGGAGGCCGTTTTCTTCCAGTCGCACAGCGCGAGAGCGGAGGTGAGGCTCCCCCCCGGCTCCCGCGGCCTCCCCGCTGCCGCCGCCGCCCCTTCCTATCCCTCTGCTGCGACCGCCGCCTCCCCCTCCCCTGCAGGATGCCATGAGGCTCTACTACGTCTGCACAGCCCCGCACTGCGGCCACCGCTGGACCGAGTGACGGCTGCGGCCCTGAGCCGGGATGCTCCCCCCACGCTGCTGCTGGCTGCCGTGGCCCCCCCGCCAGAGTCCCTCCCCGATCCTGTGGGGACGGCCTTGCCATACAGAGACGTCTGCCTGACGGCAGTGGGTCGTGGCCGTGCATCTGTGGGGCGGCAGGGGGTGGGAGGCGGGGCGGTGGGTCGTGGCGGTGGGGAGGGTGTGATCCCCTGGGTGCCATGGGGAGGGGGAGGGTCTGATCCCCTGGGTGCCATGGGGAGGGGGAGGGTCTGATCCCCTGGGTGCCCTCAAGGGGAGGGTCTGATCCCCTGGGTGCCATGGGGAGGGGGAGGGTCTGATCCCCTGGGTGCCCTCAAGGGGAGGGGGAGGGTGTGATCCCCTGGGTGCCATGGGGAGGGGGAGGGTCTGTTCCCCTGGGTGCCATGGGGAGGGGGAGGGTCTGATCCCCTGGGTGCCATGGGGGGAGGGGGAGGGTCTGATCCCCTGGGTGCCATGGGGGGGAGGGGCAGGGTGTGATCCCCTGGGTGCCATGGGGAGGGGGGGTCTGATCCCCCTGGGTGCCATGGGGAGGGGGAGGGTCTGATCCCCTGGGTGCCATGGGGGGGAGGGGGAGGGTCTGATCCCTGGGTGCCCTCAAGGGGAGGGGCAGGGTCTGATCCCCTGGGTGCCCATGGGGAGGGGGAGGGTGTGATCCCCTGGGTGCCATGGGGAGGGGGAGGGGTCTGATCCCCTGGGTGCCATGGGGAGGGGGAGGGTCTGATCCCCTGGGTGCCCTCAAGGGGAGGGGCAGGGTCTGATCCCCTGGGTGCCATGGGGAGGGGGAGGGTGTGATCCCCTGGGTGCCATGGGGGGAGGGGGAGGGTCTGATCCCCTGGGTGCCATGGGGAGGGGGAGGGTCTGATCCCCTGGGTGCCTTCAAGGGGAGGGTCTGATCCCCTGGGTGCCATATGGGGAGGGTCTGATCCCCTGGGTGCCCTCAGGGGGAGGGGCAGGGTCTGATCCCCTGGGTGCCATGGGGGGGAGGGGGGAGGAGTCTGATCCCCTGGGTGCCATGGGGAGGGGGAGGGTCTGATCCCCTGGGTGCCCTCAGGGGGTGGGTCTGATCCCCTGGGTGCCCTCTGTTCCCCTGCCAGGACCTGTTTGGGTCCCTCCTTCGGGTACCTTTGGGGTCCGCTGCCCTCGCTGTGTTCCCTTTGGGAGACCCCAGGGGAATAACGCCCTCGGGCACCGAGAGGAACGGGCGGGCTGCGGCCGCGGGGCGTGGCCAAGCGGAGGGGGCGTGGTTTAAGAGCGGCGCTGACGTGGGGATGGGGGCGTGGCTAAGAGAATGGGGCGTGGCCTGAACGTCAAACCTAAACCTAACCCTGACTCGCTATGGGTCTCTGTGATCTCTATGCGTCTCTGTGGGTCTCTATGGGTCCCTGTGGGTCCTTGCGGTTCCCTATGGGTACCTACGGGTCCCTATGGTCTCTATGGGTCCCTGTGCATCTCTATAGGTCCCTTCAGGTCTCTATGGTCTCTATGGGTCCCTATGGGTCTCTATGGGTCCCTGTGTGTCCCTACGGTTCCCTACGGGTCCCTATGGTCTCTATAGGTCCCTGTGGGTCCTTACGGTTCACTATGGGTCCCTATGGTCTCTATGAGTCCTTACGGGTCCCTATGGTCTCTATGGGTCCGTACGGTTCCCTATGGTCTCTATGGGTCCCTGTGGTCTCTATGGGTCCCTACGGGTCCCTACGGTCTCTATGGGTCCCTACGGTTCCCTATGGTCTCTATGGGTCCCTACGGTTCCCTATGGTCTCTATGGGTCCCTACGGGTCCCTATGGGTCCCTACGGGTCCCTATGGTCTCTATGGGTCCCTGTGGTCTCTATGGGTCTCTATGGGTCCCTGTGGTCTCTATGGGTCCCTACGGGTCCCTGTGGTCTCTATGGGTCCCTACGGGTCCCTATGGTCTCTATGGGTCCATACGGTCTCTACGGGTCCCTAGTGGTTCCTATGGGTCTCTATGGGTCCCTACGGGGTCCCTGTGGTCCCTATGGGTCTCTATGGGTCCCTATGGTCTCTATGGGTTCGTACGGGTCCCTATGGTCTCTATGGGTCCCTACGGGTCCCTATGGTCTCTATGGGTCCCTACGGTCTCTATGGGTCTCTACGGGTCCCTATGGTCTCTATGGGTCCCTACGGGTCGCTACGGTCTCTATGGGTCCCTACGGGTCCCTATGGGTCCCTGTGGTCCCTATGGGTCCCTACGGGTCCCTGTGGTCTCTATGGGTCCCTACGGGTCGCTACGGTCTCTATGGGTTCCCTACGGGTCCCTATGGGTCCCTGTGGTCTCTATGGGTCCCTATGGGTCCTGTGGTCTCTAATGGGTCCCTATGGGTCCCTATGGTCTCTATGGGTCCCTACGGGTCCCTGTGGGTCCCTATGGTCTCTATGCGGTCCCTACGGTCTCTATGGGTCCCTACGGGTCACTACGGTCTCTATGGGTCCCTACGGGTCACTACGGTCTCTATGGGTCCCTACGGGTCCCTATGGGTCCCTGTGGTCCCTATGGGTCCCTACGGGTCCCTGTGGTCTCTATGGGTCCCTACGGGTCCCTATGGTCTCTATGGGTCCCTACGGGTCTCTATGGGTCCCTACGGGTCCCTACGGTCTCTATGGGTCCCTACGGGTCCCTATGGTCTCTATGGGTCCCTATGGTCTCTATGGGTCCCTACGGGTCCCTATGGTCTCTATGGGTCCCTACGGGTCTCCATGGGTCCCTACGGGTCCCTACGGTCTCTATGGGTCCCTACGGGTCCCTACGGTCTCTATGGGTCCCTACGGGTCCCTACGGTCTCTGTGGGTCCTTACGGTCTCTATGGGTCCCTACGGTTCCCTATGGGTCCCTGTGGTCCCTATGGGTCCCTACGGGTCCCTGTGGTCCCTATGGGTCCCCCTTCTGCCCCACAGTGCGTTCCAGGCCTGCCCCGCAGCCGCAGCCGAGCAGGAGCGTTGGCCGGCGCTTTATTTCGCACGGCCGCTGGGGGGGGGCACAGCCGCTGCGGGGCTCCGCCGTCAGTGCCCGCCGTCGCCCAGCTCCCGCAGCACGTCCCGCAGCGTCCCCTCCCCCCCCGCCGAACCGAACACGCGATCCACGCGGCGCTCCCGGTCCCAAACGCAGCGGCCCCGGTAACGGATCCTCACGATGCGGTGCTCCCGGGACCGCGAGGTCCCCGGGTCCCGCGTCACAAAGCGGTCCCGGGAAGAAATCCGACAGCGGCCGCTCCACGACCCCCGCGAAACGGTCCCGGTACTCCACGGTCACCTCGACGGTTCCGCCCGTGGGTCCCAGCGGAGCCGGTTGAGGACGGAGGAGGAGCGGCGGAGCGGAGGTTTCTTGCCCGCCGGAGGATCCTCGCGGCTCCGCTCCGGTTCCGGGCTCCGCTTCGGACCCCGCCCGTCGCGGGGAGGGGGGAGGCAGCGCGACCCGCGACGGCGGCGGGGCGGAAGCGGCGGGACCGGAGCGGGGCGGAGGGCCGCGGGAACGGGCTCCGCGGCTTCGGGCCGAGGGTTCGGGCGAGGTTCGGCTCCGCTGCGGTCGGAATCCGCGGCTCGGATCCATGGGGCGAAGGACGGGAGCGCCTCCGGGGCGGATCCGGTCCGGGGCTGCGGGAGCGGAACCGGGCGCGGCGCGGGCAAAGGGCGGGGGGCGAGGCTAACGGGGACGGGGGTGGGGCTAAGGAGAGGGGGCGGGGACTTATCCGTAGAGGCGCTAGTGCGGAGGGGGCGTGGCCAAGAGAAAGGGGTGTGTCTTTAACGCACGTGCAATGATAGAGAGGGGCGTGGCCAAAAGAAGGGGCGTGTCTTAACGCGCGTGCAATGATGCAGAGGGGGCGTGGCAAGAGAAGGCATGAGTTATCAGATATATAGTGGTGCAGAGGGGGCGTGGCCAAGAAAAGGGGCGTGTCTTAACGGACTTGCAATGCTGCCGAGGGGCGTGGCTAAGAGAAGGGGGCGTGGCCTAACCTATAACCCTAATCCTAATACAAACGCCCTATGGGTCTCTATGGGTCTCTGTGGGTCCCTATGGGTCTCTGTGGGTCTCTATGGGTCCCTATGGGATACAGCGGGTGTCTATGGGTCCCTATGGGTCCTCTGTGGGTCCCTATGGGTCTCTGTGGGTCTCTATGGGACTCTGTGGTCCCATTTCTGTCCATATAGGGCCTTTCTGCCCCATATCTGTCCCATTTCTGCCCCACATCAGTCCTATTTCTGCCCATTACGAGCCTTTCTGACCCATACGAGTCCCATTTCTGCCCCATACCATCCCCATTTCTGCCCCACATCAGCCCTATTTCTGCCCCATACCACTCCCATTTCTGCCCCACATCACCCCCATCCAATCCTCATACCGGCCCTATTTCTGCCCCCCATCAGCCCCATTTCTGCCCCATAGCAGTCCCATTTCTGCCCCACATCAGCCCCATTTCTGCCCCATACCACTCTCATTTCTGCCGCACATCACCCCCATCCCATCCCCCTTCCCCCCTCCGCATCCCCACTCCCTCCGCCCTTCCCCCCTTTCTGTCCCTCGCTGCCACCCGTAGCACCGCCGGAACTCCTCCCCGCCCGCCCGCCCGCCCGCCATCACTTCCGCCTTCCCCCTCCTCCCGCCGTTCCGGCCCCGCCATGGCGAAGCTGCTGAGCTGCGTGCTGGGCCCGCGGCTTTACCGCGTCCACCGACGGCGCGGGGCGGGCGGGGAGCGGCGGGAGCCGAGCTGGGTGAGCGGCCCGGGGGGATGGGAACGAGCCCCGCGCTCCCCCCCTCCCCCTCCCCCTCCCCCTCCCCCGGTTTGCCGTGCCCCCCCCATCTCAAAGGGCGGGGGGCGGGGCTTGAGCGCGAGAGGCGGGGATAAGGGCGGAGGGGGCGGGGCTAAACGGAGGGGGCGGGGACTAGGGCATGAGGAGATTGTACGGGGGGGGCGTGGCCAAATGGAAGGGGGCGGGGTCTGAGAGCGGCATGGCGCTGCGGGGCGTGGCTAAGAGAATGGGGCGTGGCCTAACCCTGATCCCCAGCCCTGCAGGGGTCCCTATGGTCTCTATGGGTCCCTATGGTCTCTCTGGGTCCCTATGGTCTCTCTGGGTCTCTATGGGTCCCTATGGTCTCTCTGGGTCCCTATGGTCTCTATGGGTCCCTATGGTCTCTATGGGTCCCTTTGGTCTCTCTGGGTCCCCATGGGTCCCTATGGTCTCTCTGGGTCCCTATGGTCTCTATGGGTCCCTATGGTCTCTATGGGTCCCTTTGGTCTCTCTGGGTCCCCATGGGTCCCTATGGTCTCTCTGGGTCCCTATGGTCTCTCTGGGTCCCTATGGTCTCTATGGGTCCCTATGGTTCTCTATGGGTCCCTTTGGTCTCTCTGGGTCCCCATGGGTCCCTATGGTCTCTATGGGTCTCTGTGGGTGCCTATGGGTCCCTATGGTCCCTATGGGTCCCCATGGGCCCCTATGGTCCCTATGGTCTCTATGGGTTTCTGTGGGTCCCTATGGTCTCTATGGGTCTCTATGGTCCTATGGTCTCTATGGGTCCCTATGGGTCCCTGTGGTCTCTATGGGTCCCTATGGTCTCTATGGGTCCCCATGGGTCCCTATGGTCTCTATGGGTCCCTATGGGTCCCTACAGGTCCCTATGGTCTCTATGGGTCCCCATGGGCCCTGTGGTCTCTATGGGTCCCTATGGTCCCTATGGCCCCTATGGTCCCTATGGTCTCTATGGGTCCCTATGGGTCTCTATGGGTCCCTTTGTGTCCCTATGGGTCTCTATGGGTCCCTATGGGTCTCTGTGTCCCTATGGTCTCTATGGGTCCCTATGGTCCCTATGGCCCCTATGGTCCCTATGGCCCCTATGGTCCCTGTGGGTCTCTATGGGTCCCTATGGGTCTCTGTGTCCCTATGGTCTCTATGGGTCCCTATGGTCCCTATTGCCCCTATGGACTCTATGGGTCTCTGTGGGTCCCTATGGGTCCCCATGGGCCCCTATGGTCTCTATGGTCTCTATGGGTCCCTATGGGTCTCTTTGTGTCCCTATGGGTCCCCATGGATCCCTATGGGTCCCTATGGTCCCTATGGGTCCCTGTGGGTCCCTATGGTCACTATGGGTCTCTGTGGGCCCCTATGGTCCCTATGGTCTCTATGGGTCTCTATGGTCTCTATGGGTCCCTATGGTCCCTATGGGTCCCTACAGGTCCCTATGGTCTCTATGGGTCCCTATGGTCCCTATGGGTCTCTGTGGGCCCCTATGGTCCCTATGGGTCCCCATGGGCCCCTATGTTCCCTATGGTCTCTGTCCACCCCCCCTCACTTCCTGTCCCCCCCGTAGGACTCTTATTACCAACCGCGCGGACTGGAGAAGCACACGGACAGCGTCCTGGCTCTGGTGAGGGGGGGGGAGGGGGTGGGGGAGGGGCACTGATGACCCCCCCACCGCGAGCTGCCCCCTCCCCCCACGAGCTGACCCCCCCCCCCCCGTTTTATCCCCCCCCCCCCCCATAGGCGTCGGTGCTGTGGTCCATTTCGTATTACGCGTCGCCATTGGCCGTCTTCTATCTGTACCGGAAAGGTGGGGGAGGGGCGGGGGGCTGGGGGGGGGGGTCTGATTGGGGTCACATGGGGGGGGGGATCTGATTGGGGTCACATGGGGGGGATCTGATTGGGGTCCCATGGGGGGGGGGACTGATTGGGGTCACATGGGGGGGGGATCTGATTGGGGTCACATGGGGGGGGGGATCTGATTGGGGTCCCATGGGGGGGGGATCTGATTGGGGTCCATGGGGGGGGATCTGATTGGGGTCCCATGGGGGGGATCTGATTGGGGTCCTATGGGGGGGGGGGATCTGATTGGGGTCCTATGGGGGGGGGATCTGATTGGGGTCCTATGGGGGGGGATCTGATCGGGGTCCCATGGGGGGGGGGGGATCTGTTTGGGGTCCTATGGGGGGGGATCTGTTTGGGGTCCTATGGGGCTGGGGGGGTCCCATAGGGCGGGGGGGCTTTGTTGGGGTCCTGTGGGGCTGGGGGGGTCCTATAGGGCGGGGGTGGGTCCTATAGGGTGGGGGGGCTCCATTAGGGTCCTATAGGGCGGGGGGGGTCGTATAGGGTTGGGGGGTTCCTATAGGGTTGGGGGGCTCGTTGGGGTCCTGTGGGGCTGGGGGGTTGTATAGGGTTGGGGGGGTCCTATAGGGTTTTCTATGGGGCTGGGGGGTCCTATAGGGTGGGGGGGGTCCTATAGGGTTGGGGGGCTCTGTTGGGGTCCTATAGGGTGGGGGGCTCCATTGGGGTCCTGTGGGGCTGGGGGGGTCGTATAGGGCGGGGGGGTGGTCCTATAGGGTGGGGGGGTCCTATAGGGTTTGGGGGCTCCATTGGGGTCCTGTGGGGCTGGGGGGGTCCTATAGGGCGGGGGGGTGGTCCTATAGGGTGGGGGGGGTCCTATAGGGTGGGGGGGCTCCACTGGGGGTCCAGTGGGGCTGGGGGGGCCCTATAGGGCGGGGGTGGGTCCTATAGGGTGGGGGGGCTCCATTAGGGTCCTATAGGGCAGGGGGGGTCGTATAGGGTTGGGGGGTTCCTATAGGGTTCGGGGGGCTCGTTGGGGTCCTGTGGGGCTGGGGGGTTGTATAGGGTTGGGGGGGTCCTATAGGGTTTTCTATGGGGCTGGGGGGTCCTATAGGGTGGGGGGGCTCCGTTGGGGTCCTGTAGGGCGGGGGGGGTCGTATAGGGCGGGGGGGGTGGTCCTATAGGGTGGGGGGGTCCTATAGGGTGGGGGGCTCCATTGGGGTCCTGTGGGGCTAGGGGGGGTCCTATAGGGCGGGGGGGGGTGGTCCTATAGGGTGGGGGGGGTCCTATAGGGTTGGGGGGCTCTGTTGGGGTCCTATAGGGTGGAGGGGTCCATTGGGGTCCTGTGGGGCTGGGGGGTCCTATAGGGTGGGGGCTCCATTGGGGTCCTATGGGGCTGCGGGGGTCCTATAGGGTGGGGGGGCTCCGTTGGGGTCCTGTAGGGTGGGGGGGGTCGTATAGGGCGGGGGGGGTGGTCCTATAGGGCGGGGGGGGTGGTCCTATAGGGTGGGGGGCTCCATTGGGGTCCTGTGGGGCTAGGGGGGTCCTATAGGGCGGGGGGGGTGGTCCTATAGGGTGGGGGGGTCCTATAGGGTGGGGGGGCTCCATTGGGGTCCTGTGGGGCTGGGGGGGCCCTATAGAGTGGGGGGGGGTCCTATGGGGTGGGGAGGCTCCATTGGGGTCCTATAGGGCGGGGGGGGGTGGTGCTACGGGGGGGGGTCCCATAGGGTGGGGGGTGTCGGTCGGGGTGCTGTGGGGTCACGTGACTGCCCCCCCCAGGGCTGCTGACCATGTCCCGCGTGGTGCCGCTGTCGCACTGCGCCGCCACCATCGCCGTGCTGCTGGGGGGCGTGGCCTGGCTCCGAGGTGGGTCCTGGAAGGGGTGTATGTGTCTGTGTAGGAGGGGAGGGGTGGCCTGGCTCCGAGGTGGGTCCTGGAAGGGGTGTATGTGTGTGTGTGTGTGTGTGTGTGTGTGTGTAGGAGGGAGGAGTGGCCTGGCTCGAGGTGGTCCTGGAAGGGGTGTATGTGTGTGTGTGTGTGTGTGTGTGTGTGTGTGTGTGTGTGTGTAGGAGGGAGGGGTGGCCTGGCTCCGAGGTGGGTCCTGGAAGGGGTGTGTGTGTGTGTGTGTGTGTGTGTGTGTGTGTAGGAGGGGAGGAGTGGCCTGGCTCAGAGGTGGGTCCTGGAAGGGGTGTGTGTGTGTGTGTGTGTGTGTGTGTGTGTGTGTGTGTGTGTGTGTAGGAGGGAAGGGGTGGCCTGGCTCCGAGGTGGGTCCTGGAAGGGGTGTATGTGTGAGTGTGTGTGTAGGAGGGGAGGGTCCTGGAAGGGGTGTATGTGTGTGTGTGTAGGAGGGGAGGGTCCTGGAAGGGGTGTGTGTGTGTGTGTAGGGGGGGAGGGTCCTGGAAAGGGTGTATGTGTGTGTGTAGGAGTGGAGGGGTGGCCTGGCTCAGAGGGGGTCCTGGAAGGGGGGAGCTATGAGGGGTCTGAAGGGTCCTGGAAAGGTGGGTATCGAGAGGAGGGTGGGGCCTGAAGGGTCCTGGAAGGGTGCTATGGGGGATATGGGTGGGCTGCCAGGTCCTGGAAGGGTGCTGTGGTCCGAAGGGGTGGGCTGCCAGGTCCTGGAAGGGTGCTATGGGGGGCAAGGGTGGGCTGCCAGGTCCTGGAAGGGTGCTGTGGTCCGAAGGGGTGGCTGCCAGGTCCTGGAAGGGTACTATGTGAGGGAGGGGTGGCCTGGCTCAGAAGTGGGGCTAGTGGGTCCTGGAAGGGTGCTATGGGGAGGAGGGGTGGCCATGCCAGGTCCTGGAAGGGTGCTATGGGAGGGAAGGGTGGCCATGCCAGGTCCTGGAAGGGTGCTATGGGGGGGAGAGGTGGGCTGCCAGGTCCTGGAAGGGTGCTATGGGCCCGTTTTCAGGGCTGGGCCGCTGGAGCAACCCGCAGTACGTGGAGTTCATCACGGTGCTGGAGGACTGCCACCGCATCGGGACCCCCGACATCAAGGTGTGGGGCTGGGGGCGTGGGGTGTGGGGCTGGGGGGCGTGGGGCTGGGGTGGGGGTGTGGGGGTGGGGGCGTGGGGGCGTGGGTCTGGGGTGTGGGGCTGGGGGTATGGGGCTGAGGGCGAGGTGTGGGGCTGGGGCCGTGGGGCTGGGGTGGGGTGGGGTGTGGGGCTGGGGTGTGGGGCTGGGGACGTGGGGCTGGGGACATGGGGCTGGGGTGTAGGGTGTGGGGCTGGGGCGGGGAGTGGGGCTGGGGGAGGGGTGTGAGGCTGGGGGTGTGGGGCTGGGGGTGTGGGGCTGGCGGTATGGGGCTGAGGGCGAGGTGTGGGGCTGGGGGCGAGGGGCTGGGGGTGTGGGGCTGGGGGTGTGGGGGCTGGGGGTGTGGGGCTGGAGTGTCGGGCTGAGGTGTGGGGCTGGGGATGTGGGGCTGGGGCAGGGTGTGGGGATTGGGCTGTGGGGCTGAGGGCGGGGTGTGGGGCTGTGGGTGTGGGGCTGGGGGTGTGGGGCTGGGGTGTGGGGCGGGGGGCCTCGGGGTGTGGGTCTCATCCCCCCCCCCCCCAGCGTAAGTTGGCCGCGTACACCTTCGACTTCCGCAGTTGGCCCATTGACTTCCGCTGGGACAGCGCCGGGCAGCCCTGGTAACGTGGGACCCATAGCGACGGGACCCATAGCGACCCATAGCGAACCATAGTGACCCATAGTGACCCATAGCGGGACCCATAGTGACCCATAGCAGGACCCATAGCGGGACCCATAGCGAGACCCATAGTGGGACCCATAGCAGCAGACCCATAGCAGGACCCATAGTGGGACCCATAGCGACCCATAGCAACCCATAGCAGGACCCATAGCAGGACCATAGTGGGACCCATAGCGACCCATAGCGACCCATAGTGGGACCCATAGCGGACCCATAGCAGGACCCATAGTGGGACCCATAGCGACCCATAGCAACCATAGCAGGACCCATAGCGACCCATAGCGATCCATAGCGGGACCCATAGCGGACCCATAGCGACCCATAGCGGGACCCATAGCGACCCATAGCGGGATCCATAGCGGGACCCATAGCGACCCATAGCGGGACCCATAGCGACCCATAGGACCCATAGTGATCCATAGCAGGACCCATAGTGGGACCCATAGTGACCCATGGTGGGACCCATAGCGACCCATAGCGGGACCCATAGTGGGACCCATAGCAGGACCCATAGCGACCCATAGCGGGACCCTTAGCGGGACCCATAGTGAGACCCATAGCGACCCATAGTGGGACCCATAGCAACCCATAGCGGGACCCATAGCGACCCATAGCGGGACCCATAGCGACCCATAGTGTGCCCCATAGTAACCCATAGCAGCCATAGTGTGCCCCATAGCGACTATAGCGGGACCCATAGCAACCCATAGCCACCCATAGCGAGCATAGTGACCCATAGTGTGCCCCTTCTGACTCCGCCCCTTTCCTGACCACACCCCCTGTCCCAATCCTCACGGCCACGCCCCTTTTTGGCCACGCCCTTCCTGGCCACGCCCCCTTCCTGACCCCGCCCTCCCGCAGGGGAGGGGCCAAGGCCGTCCCGCTGCTCCGCGCCCCCCCACCCCGCCATCACCGCGGCGTCCTGGCCGCACTCCGGAAGCTTCCGTGCCAGCCTGGCCAGGTGGGCGGGGCTAAAAGAAGGGGGCGGGGTCTAAATACGGAGAGGGGCGTGGTCAAGAGTGGGCGTGGCCGGCGCAGGGGGTGGGATCAGAGAGTGGGCGGGACTGCGGAGGGTGGGTTCACGGAGGGGGCGTGGCTTGTGGAGAGGGTGAGGTCTCAGTGGGCGTGGCCTGCGGAGGGCGGGGTCAGGGAGTGGGCGGGCCCTGGCTATGAACAGTTGGGTTATATAAAGTGGGCGGGGCTACTTCGGGCCCTTACAAGGAGGTGGGCGGGCTTCGTGTCCTTAATATGAAAGTGGGTGGAGCTTCATCTTCCTTACAAGAAAATGGGCGTGGCTTCAGTTCTCTTATAAGTGGTGGGCGGGGCTTCAGGGACTCCCCGTATAAGGAAGTGGGCCGGGTTCCCTTCCCCTCCCCTCCCTCCTTATGGCTGCGCTGTAGCCCCGCCCCCCAGTGGGCGTGGATGCGTGTATCCCCCCCCGAATGGGTGTGTCAAGCCCCACCCCCCGAGTGGGCGTGTCTCTCAGCGTCTCCTCCCTTAGTGGGCGTGTCTCTCTGCCGCTGCCCCTGATTGGGCACTTGATGCCCCACCCCCCAGTGGGCGTGTCTTTGTGTCCCCGCCCCCTTTATCGGGCTTGTCTCAGGGCGCCCCGCCCCTCGGCGGGCGTGTCTTTGTGTGGCCCCGCCCCCTTTATCGGGCTTGTCTTTGGGCGCCCCCGCCCAACCGTGGGCGTGACTTTGTATGGCCCGCCCCTTTGGGCAGCCCGCCCACTCGGTGGGCGTGTCTTTGAGTGCCCCGCCTCTCGGCGGGCGTGTCTTTGTGTGGCCCCGCCGCCCCAGTGAGCGTGACTTTGTGTGGCCCCGCCCCTTTGGGCGCCCCGCCCCCTCTGCGGGCGTGTCTCAGGGCGCCCCGCCCTCGGTGGGCGTGTCTTTGAGTGCCCCGCCTCTCGGCGGGCGTGTCTTTGTGTGGCCCCGCCCCCAGTGAGCGTGACTTTGTGTGGCCCCGCCCCTTTGGGCGCCCCGCCCCCTCTGCGGGCGTGTCTCAGGGCGCCCCGCCCCTCGGTGGGCGTGTCTTTGTGTGGCCCCGCCTCTGTGGGCGCCCCGCCCCTCGGTGGGCGTGTCTTTGGGCGCCACCGCCCCTCGGGGGGCGTGTCTACGGACGCCCCGCCCCTCGGTGGGCGTGTCCGGCGCGTGGGCGCAGCTGATTGGCTGATGGAATGCCGCAGCGCGGTGCTGGCGCACACGATTGGCCGCCGCTTGCTGTTCCCGGGCTCCGTGCGCCTCCTGCAGAGGGCGCTGCCTCCCGGCGCTGCTGCACGGCCAGGCGCGCCTCGTCGAGGAGGTCAGCCCCACTGCGCCCCACAGCGCCCCACTGCGACCCACTGCCTGCCCCACTGCGCCCCACTGCGCCCCATAGAGACCCCACAACGACCCACTGCCTGCCCCACTGCGCCCCACAGCGACCCACTGCCTGCCCCACTGCGCCCCATAGAGACCCATGGAGACCCACTGCCTGCCCCACTGCGCCCCATAGAGACCCATGGAGACCCACTGCCTGCCCCACTGCGCCCCATAGAGACCCATGGAGACCCACTGCCTGCCCCACTGCGCCCCATAGCGCCCCACTGCCTGCCCCCACTGCGCCCCACTGTGACCCACTGCCTGCCCCACTGCGCCCCATAGAGACCCATGGAGACCCACTGCCTGCCCCCACTGCGCCCCCATAGAGACCCATGGAGACCCACTGCCTGCCCCACTGCGCCCATAGAGACCCATGGAGACCCACTGCCTGCCCCACTGCGCCCCATAGCGCCCCACACTGCGACCCACTGCCTGCCCCACTGCGCCCCATAGAGACCCATAGCGACCCATAGCGACCCACTGCCTGCCCCACTGCGCCCATAGAGACCCATAGAGACCCACTGCCTGCCCCACTGTGCCCCATAGCGACCCACTGCGACCCACTGCGCCCCACAGCGCCCCATAGAGACCCACTGCGACCCACTGCCTGCCCCACTGCGCCCCATAGAGACCCACTGCCTGCCCCACTGCGCCCCATAGAGACCCACTGCCTGCCCCACAGTGACCCATAGCGACCACTGCCTGCCCCAATGTGCCCATAGCGCCCCACTGCGACCCACTGCCTGCCCCACTGCGACCCACTGCCTGCCCCACTGCGCCCCATAGAGACCCACTGCCTGCCCCACTGTGCCCCATAGCCACCCACTGCCTGCCCCACTGCGCCCCACTGCGACCCACTGCCTGCCCCACTGTGCCCCACTGCGCCCCATAGCGACCCATAGAGACCCACAGCGACCCATAGAGACTCATAGAGACCCACTGCCTGCCCCACTGCGCCCCATAGAGACCCACTGCCTGCCCCACAGTGTGCCCCACAGCGACCCATAGAGACCCACTGCCTGCCCCACAGCGTGCCCCACAGCAAGCCATAGAGACCCACAGCCTACCCCATAGTGACCCATAGTGATCCATCGCCTGCCTCACCACGCTGCCCCACACGCTGCCCCACACGTTGCCTCACACTGTTCCCCACACCCTGCCCTCCATTGTGCCCCACACACTGCCCACACACTACCCCCACACATTGCCCCACACACTACCCCAGCCCAGCCCTATAATCCCTGTCCCTGCCCCACACTGCCCCATACAATGCCCACACCCTGCCCCCCAGCTGCCCCAGCAGCCCTGCCCCACACGGTGCCCCACCCTGCCCACAGCCCGCCCCACCCCCACCCCACACCCGCCCCACCCTGCCCCACAGCCCGCCCCACACCCAACCCCGCCCTGCCGCCACACCTGCCCCACACTGGCCCCCACCCTGCCCCACACCCCACCTCACCCTGCCCCACGCCCTGCCCCACAGTCCTCCCCTCCCTGCCCCACACCCTGCCCCACCCCCGGCCCCACAACCTCCCCAAGCACTGCCCACCCCACCCCACAGCCTTCCCCACACCCCGCCCCACACCCCGCCCCACACCCTGCCCCACACTGGCCCCCACCCTGCCCCACACCCCACCTCGCCCTGCCCCACAGTCCTCCCTCCCTGCCCCACAGCCTGCCCCACCCCGCCCCACAGCCCTCCCCATACACTGCCCCCCCCCTGTCCCCTGCCCCGCCCCACAGCCCGCCCCACACTGGCCCCCACCCCCTGCCCCACACCCCGCCCCACTCCCTGCCCCACAGCCCTCCCCACCCTGCCCACACCCTGCCCCACACCCTGCCCCACACTGGCCCCCAACCCCTGCCCCACAACCCCCGCCCCACTCCCTGCCCCACAGCCCTCCCCACCCTGCCCCACACCCCGCCCCACTCCCTGCCCCACACTGGCCCCCACTCCCTGCCCCACACCCTGCCCCCACTCCCTGCCCACAGCCCTCCCACCCTGCCCCACACCCCGCCCCACTCCCTGCCCCACACTGGCCCCCACCCCTGCCCACACCCCGCCCCACTCCCTGCCCCACAGCCCTCTCCCAACCCTGCCCCACACCCTGCCCCACTCCCTGCCCCACACTGGCCCCCAACCCCTGCCCCCACACCCCGCCCCACTCCTGCCCCACAGCCCTCCCCACCCTGCCCCACACCCCGCCCCACAGCCCACCCCACACTGGCCCCCAACCCCTGCCCCACACCCCGCCCCACTCCCTGCCCCACAGCCCTCCCCACCCTGCCCCACACCCGCCCCACAGCCACCCCACACTGGCCCCCAACCCCTGCCCCACACCCCGCCCCACTCCCTGCCCCACAGCCCTCCCCACCCTGCCCCACACCCCGCCCCACTCCCTGCCCCACACTGGCCCGCCCCCCTCCCCCACCCCGCCCCACACCCTGCCCCACACGGTGCGGCGTGGCGCTGTTGCAGTGGGGCGGGCAGCGCGCCAAGCTGCTGTCGTGTGACGGAACCACATCGACACCATGTTCATCGACCAGCAGCGGCACCGCCACAGCCAGCGCGGCAGCACCCTCGTACGGGGCGGGGTGTGGGGTGGGGGGTGTGGGGTGGGGGGTGGGGGGTGGAGGTGGGGTTATGGGGTGTGGGGTGGGGTTATGGGGTGTGGGGTGGGGGGGTGGGGGTGGGGTTATGGGTGGGGGTGGGGTTATGGGTGTGGGGCGGGGGTGTGGGTGGGAGTGGGGATGGGGTTATAGGGTGTGTGGGTGTGGGTCTATGGGGTGTGGGGTGGGGGGTGGAGGTGGGGTTATGGGGTGTGGGATGGGTAGGTCTATGGGGTGTGGGGTGGAGTGTGGGTGGAGGTGGGGTTATGGGGTGTGGGGCGGGGGTGTGGGTGGGTCTATGGGGTGTGGGGTGGGGGGTGGAGGTGGGGTTATGGGGTGTGGGATGGGGTGGGTCTATGGGGTGTGGGTGAGTGGGGGTGGAGGTGGGTTATGGGTGTGGGGCGGGGGTGTGGGTGGGTCTATGGGGTGTGGGGTGGGGGGTGGGGGTGGGTTAGGGGTGTGGGGTGGGGGGTGAGGGTGGGTCTATGGGGTGTGGGTGGGGGGGTGGAGGTGGGGTTATGGGGTGTGGGGTGGGGTAGGTCTATGGGGTGTGGGGTGGAGTGTGGGTGGGGGTGGGGTTATGGGGTGTGGGGCGGGGGTGTGGGTGGGTCTATGGGGTGTGGGTGGGGGCTGGGGTGGGGTTATGGGGTGTGGGATGGGGTGGGTCTATGGGGTGGGGGTGGGGTTATGGGGTGTGGGGTGGGGTGGGTCTATGGGGTGGGGGTGGGGTTATGGGGTGTGGGGTGGGGTGGGTCTAGGGTGTGGGGTGTGGGGTGGAGGTGGGGTTATGGGGTGGGGTGGGTCTATGGGGTAAGGGGTGGGGGTGGAGGTGGGGTTATGGGGTGTGGGATGGGGTGGGTCTATGGGGTGTGGGGTGGAGTGTGGGTGGGAGTGGGGATGGGGTTATGGGGTGTGTGGGTGTGGGTCTATGGGGTGTGGGGTGTGGGGTGAGGGGTGGGTCTATGGGGTGTGGGGTGCGGGGTGGAGGTGGGGTTATGGGGTGGGGTGGGTCTATGGGGTGGGGGGTGGGGGTGTGGGTGGGAGTGGGGGTGGGGGTATGGGGTGTGGGGCGGGGGTGTGGGTGGGTCATGTGGGGTGGGGGGTGGGTGTGGGGCTGTGGGGTGGGTGTGGGGTTATGGGGTGTGGGGTGGAGTGGTCTATGGGGTGGGGGGTGGGGGGTGTGGGGTGGGTGTGGGGTTATGGGGTGTGGGGCGGGGTGGGTCTATGGGGTGGGGGGTGTGGGGTGTGGGGTGAGGGGTGGGTCTGTGGGGTGTGGGGTGGGGGGTGGAGGTGGGGTTATGGGGTAGGGCTGGGGTTATGGGGTGTGGGATGGGGTGGGTCTAGGGTGTGGGGTGGAGTGTGGGTGGAGGTGGGGTTATGGGGTGGGGGTGGGGTTATGGGGTGTGGGATGGGGTGGGGTTATGGGGTGTGGGGTGGGGTGGGGCTATGGGTGTGGGTGTGGGGTGGGGTGGGGTGGGTCTATGGGGTGAGGGGTGGGGGGTGGGGGGTGTGGGGTGTGGGTGGGGTTATGGGGTGTGGGATGGGGTCTATGGGGTGTGGGGTGGAGTGTGGGTGGGAGTGGGGATGGGGTTATGGGGTGTGTGGGTGTGGGTCTATGGGGTGGGGGTGGGGTTATGGGGTGTGGGGTGGGTGGGTCTATGGGGGTGTGGGGTAGGGGTGGGGGTGGGTCTGTGGGGTGTGGGTGTGGGTCTATGGGGTGGGGTTATGGGGTGGGGGGTGGGGGTGAGGTTATGGGGTGGAGTTATGGGGGGGTGGGGGTGTGGGGTGGGGTGTGGGATCTATGGGATGTGGGGTGAGGGGTTATGGGGTGCAGGCTTATGGGGCAGGTCGTGGGGCAGCGTGTGGGGCAGGGAGCGGGGCGCTGTGGGGTTGTGGGGCCGCCCCATAAGTGCTCGTGGCCCCGGCCCCACACGGCCCCATAGGTGATCTGCTGCGAGGGCAACGCCGGCTTCTACGAGGTCGGCTGCATCTCCACCCCACTCGAAGGTATGGGGCACCCGGACCCATAAGTGCACCCCCAGCCCCATAGGAGCACCCCCTCAGCCCCATAAGTGCACCCCCAGCCCCATAGGAGCACCCCCTCAGCCCCATAAGTGCACCCCCAGCCCCATAGGAGCACCCCCTCAGCCCCATAGGAGCACCCCCAGCCCCATAGGACACCCCCTCAGCCCCATAGAGCACCCCCAGCCCCATAGGACACCCCCTCAGCCCCATAGGAGCACCCGCAGCCCCATAGGAGCACCCCCTCAGCCCATAGAGCACCCCCAGCCCCATAGGGACACCCCCTCAGACCCATAGGATCCCTCCCAGCCCCATAAGTGCACGCCCAGCCCCATAGGAGCCCCCCGGCTCCATAGGAACATCTCTGGCCCCATAGGGACACCCCCAGCCCCATAGGACACCCCAGCCCCATAGGGACACCCCCAGCCCCATAGGACACCCCAGCCCCACAGGAGCACCCCCAGCCCCATAGGGACACCCCCAGCCCCATAGGACACCCCCAGCCCCATAGGATCCCTCCCAGCCCCATAGGAAACCCCCAGCCCCATAGAAGCACCCCCAGCCCCACAGGAGCACCCCCAGCCCCATAGGAAACCCCCAGCCCCATAGAAGCACCCCCAGCCCACAGGAGCACCCCCAGCCCCATAGGGACAACCCCCAGCCCCATAGGACACCCCAGCCCCACAGGAGCACCCCCAGCCCCATAGGGACACCCCCAGCCCCATAGGACACCCCTAGCCCCACAGGAGCACCTCCAGCCCCATAGGACACCCCCAGCCCCATAGGACACCCCCAGCCCCATAGGATCCCTCCCAGCCCCATAGGACACCCCCAGCCCCATAGAAGCACCCCCAGCCCATAGACCCCCCGAAGAGCCCCCCATTCTCCCTCTATTTCCAGTGCTGTAACCCCCCCACATCCCCCCATATCCCCCCCACATCCCCCCATATCCCCCCCCATATCCCCCCCCATATCCCCCCACATCCCCCATATCCCCCCCATATGCCCCCCCATATCCCCCCCCATATCCCCCCCCACATCCCTCCATATCCCCCCCCACATCCCCCCATATCCCCCCCATATCCCCCCCCATATCCCCCCCATATCCCCCCCCATATCCCCCCCACATCCCCCCCATATCCCCCCCCACATCCCTCCATATCCCCCCCCACATCCCCCTATATCCCCCCCCATATCCCCCCCCACATCCCTCCATATCCCCCCCCACATCCCCCTATATCCCCCCCCATATCCCCCCCATATCCCCCCCATATCCCCCCTCATATCCCCCCCAGCATCCCCCCATATCCCCCCCCATATGCCCCCATTATCCCCCCCATATCCCCCCATTATCCCCCCCATGGCCCCCCCACATCCCCCCATATCCCCCCCCCGTATCCCCCCCTACATCCCCCCCCACATCCCCTCTTATCCCCCCCATATACCCCCATTATCCCCCCCATATCCCCCCCGATATCCCCCCCATTTATCCCCCCCCACATCCCCCCATATCCCCCCATATCCCCCCCCATTATTCCTCCCATTACCCCCACCCATATCCCCCCCCATAACACCCCCTCATTTCCCCCCCATTATCCCCCCCCCATTTATTCCTCCCCCCATTATCCCCCTCATTATCCCCCCCCCCATTTCCCCCCCCCCATTTATCCCCCCCATTCCCCCCCCACAGCGGGTTACTCCGTGCTGGGCTGGAACCACCCCGGCTTCGCCGGCAGCACCGTGAGTACCCCCCCCAAAAGACCCCCCCACAAAGTGCCCCCCCCCCCCCAAAAAAGACCCCCCAAAGTGCCCCCCTCACCCAGTGACCCCCCCAAAGTGCCCCCCCAAAAAGACCCCCCAAAGTGCCCCCCCACCCACTGAGCCCCCCAAAAGACCCCCCCGCAAAGTGCCCCCCCCAAAAAGACCCCCCAAAGTGCCCCCCCCCAAAAAGACTCCCCCAAAGTGCCCCCGCCACCCACTGACCCCCCAAAATCCCCCAGAGTGCCCCCCCACCCACTGACCCCCCCAAAATGACCCCCCAAAATGCCCCCCCACCCACTGACCCCTCCCCAAAAGACCCCTCCCAAAGTGCCCCCCCACCCACTGACCCCCCCAAAAAGTGCCCCCCCTCACCCCCTCACCTCCCCCACCATAAGCCCCTCCGCACTGCTGCCCCCCCACTGATGCCCCCCACACTGATGCCCCCCCCCTGATTCCACCCCACTGATTCCCCCCCCCCGATTCCCCCCCCTGATTCCCCCCCCTGATTTCCCCCCTCTGATTCCCCCCCCCGATTCCCCCCCACTGATTCCCCCCCACTGATTTCCCCCCCCCGTTGCCCCCCCCGCACTGACTCCCCCCCCCCAATTTGTGGTGAGGGCGTCCCGGTGCCGCAGAGCGAGGCCAACGCCATGGACGCGCTGCCCCTCCCCCCTCTTTTCCCCCCATTCCCCCCCTCCCCCCCCGGTTCTCCCCCCCCCTCCCCCCCCCCCCGTTGCCCCCCCCCCACTGAATCCCCCCCCCCCTTTTTTCGGTGAGGGCGTCCCGGTGCCGCAGAGCGAGGCCAACGCCATGGACGTGCTACCCCTCCCCCCTCTTTTCCCCCCATCCCCCCCTTCCCCCCCCCTCCCCCCCCCTGTTCCCCCCCCTCCCATCCCCCGTTGCCCCCCCCCACTGAATCCCCCCCCCCTTTTTTCGGTGAGGGCATCCCGGTGCCGCAGAGCGCAACGCCATGGACGTGCTACCCCTCCCCCCTCTTTTCCCCCCATCCCCCCCCTTCCCCCCCCCCTCCCCCCCCCGTTCCCCCCCCCTCCCATACCCCGTTGCCCCCCCCCACTGAATCCCCCCCCCCTTTTTCGGTGAGGGCGTCCCGGTGCCGCAGAGCGCAACGCCATGGACGTGCTACCCCTCCCCCCTCTTTTCCCCCCATCCCCCCCTTCCCCCCCCCTCCCCCCCCCTGTCCCCCCCCCCTCCCCCCCCCCGTTGCCCCCCCCCACTGAATCACCCCCCCCTTTTTTTCGGTGAGGGCGTCCCGGTGCCGCAGAGCGAGGCCAACGCCATGGACGTGGTGCTGCAGTACGCCGTGCACCGCCTGCGCTTCCCCCCCCGCGACATCGTCCTCTACGCGTGGTCCATCGGGGGCTTCACCGGTAACGGGGGGGGGGCGCGAGGGGGGGGGGGGGAAGGGGGGGAAGAGGGGGGGGAGGGGGTGTTGTGGGGGACACTTTGTGGGGGGGAACGATGTGGCGGGGGGTGTGTTGTGGGGGGGACACTTTATGGGGGACACATTGGGGGGGAACGTGGTTGTGGGGGAGGTGTTGTGGGGGGACACTTTGTGGGGGGGAACGATGTGGTGGGGGTGTGTTGTTGGGGGGACACTTTATGGGGGGGAACGATGTGGTGGGGGGTGTGTTGTGGGGGGGACACTTTATGGGGGGACACATTGGGGGAAATGATGTGGTGGGGGTTGTTGTGGGGGGGACACTTTATGGACATTGGGGACACATTGGGGGATACTTAAGGGGGGAACGATGTGGTGGGGGGGTTGTGTGGGGGGGACGCTTTATGGGGGACACAATGTTGGGGGGGAAGTGGGGGGGGGATGTGTTGTGGGGGGGCCACTTATGGGGGGACACATTGGGGGGAACAATGTGATGGTGGGGGGTTGTTGTGGGGGGGACGCTTTATGGGGGGACACAATGTGGGGGGGGGAAGTGGTGGGGGGGATGTGTTGTGGGGGGGACACTTAATGGGGGGACACACGGGGGAACATGGTTGTGGGGGGACGCTTTATGGGGGGACACTTTATGGGGGGGAACGATGTGGTGGGGGAGGTGTTGTGGGGGGGACGCTTTATGGGGGTACACAATGTGGGGGGGGAAGTAGTGGGGGTGGGATGTGTTGTGGGGGGGACACTTAATGGGGGGACACACGGGGGGAACATGGTTGTGGGGGACGCTTTATGGGGGGACACTTTATGGGGGGGAACGATGTGGTGGGGAGGTGTTGTGGGGGGGACGCTTTATGGGGAGACACAATGTTGGGGGGGGAAGTGGTGGGGGGGGTGTTCTTGGTGGGGGGACACTTTATGGGGGGACACAATGTGGGCGGGACATGGTGTGGTGGGGACGCTTTATGGGGGACACAATGTGTGGGGGGGAACCAATGTGGAGGGGGGGTTGTTGTGGGGGGGACGCTTTATGGGGGAACACCCTGGGGGGGATACATTAAGGGTGGAACGATGTGTTGGGGGGGGGGGGGTGTTGTGGGGGGGACGCTTTATGGGGGACACAATGTGTGGGGGGAACCAATGTGGAGGGGGGGTCGTTGTGGGGGGGACGCTTTATGGGGGACACCCTGGGGTGGAACATGGTGGTGGGGGGACGCTTTATGGGGGACACATTGGCCTCCCCCGATATTTTTGCCCCTCCCCCCCTATATTTTGGGCCCCCCCCCCGATATTTTTGCCCCCCCCCCATATTTTTGTGCCCCCCCCCCTATTTTTTGGGGTCCCCCCCCCCATATTTGCCCCCCCGCAGCCACGTGGGCGGCCATGTGGTACCCCGAGGTGGGGGGGGTGGTCCTGGACGCGTCCTTCGATGACCTGCTGCCCCTGGCGCTCAAAGTGCTGCCCCACAGCTGGAGTGAGTGCCCCCCCCAGACCCATAGAGCCCCCCCAGACCCATAGAGCCCCCCCAGACCCATAGAGCCCCCCCAGACCCATAGAGCCCCCCCCCCAGACCCATCGGACCCATAGAGCCCCCCCCAGTTCCTCATGACTCCCCCCAGAACCATCGGACCCATAGAGACCCCCCCAGACCCATAGAGACCCCCCAGACCCCCGCCCCCCCCCCCCAGACCTATCGGACCCATAGAGCCCCCCCAGATCCTCATGACCCCCCCCAGACACTCAGAGCCCCCCCAGACCCATAGAGCCCCCCCCAGACCCATCGGACCATAGAGCCCCCCCCAGTTCCTCATGACCCCCCCCAGACCCATCGGACCCTCAGAGCCCCCCCAGACCCATAGAGCCCCCCCCAGACCCATAGATCCCCCCCAGACCCATAGAGCCCCCCCAGACCCCCTGCCCTCCCCCCAGACCCATCGGACCCATAGAGCCCCCCCAGTTCCTCATGACCCCCCCAGAATCATTGGACCCATAGAGCCCCCCTAGACCCCCCTGCCCTCCCCCCCAGACCCATCGGACCCATAGAGCCCCCCCAGACCCATAGAGCCCCCCCAGACCCTCAGAGCCCCCCCAGACCCTCCTGCCCCCCCCCAGACCCATCGGACCCATAGAGCCCCCCCCAGTTCCTCATGACTCACCCCAGACCCATCAGACCCATAGAGCCCCCCAGACCCATAGAGCCCCCCAGACCCCCCTGCCCCCCCCCAGACCCATAGAGCCCCCCCCAGTTCCTCATGACCCCCCCAGACCCATCAGACCCTCAGAGGCCCCCAGACCCATAGAGCCCCCCCCAACCCATCGGACCAGACCCATAGAGACCCCCCCAGACCCATAGAGCCCCCTCCAGACCCATAGAGCCCCCCCCCCCCAGACCCATCGGACCCATAGAGCCCCACAGACCCATAGAGCCCCCCCCAGACCCATCAGACCCATAGAGCCCCCCAGACCCCCCTGCACCCCCCCAGACCCATAGAGCCCCCCCAGACCCATAGAGCCCCACCAGACCCTCCTGCCCTCCCCCCCAGACCCATCGGACCCCATAGAGCCCCCCCCAGTTCCTCATGACTCCCCCAGACCATCAGACCCATAGAGCCCCCCCAGACCCATAGAGCCCCCCAGACCCATAGAGCCCCCCCCCGACCCATCGGACCCATAGAGCCCCCTCACAGACCCCCCGGCCCCCCCCCCCCCCCAGACCCATCGGACCCATAGAGCCCCCCCAGATCCTCATGACCCCCCCCGGACGATCAGAGCCCCCCCAGTTCCTCATGACCCCCCCAGACCCATCAGACCCTCAGAGACCCCCCCCCAGGCCCATAGAGCCCCCCCCGACCCATCAGACCCAGACCATAGAGACCCCCCCAGGCCCATAGAGCCCCCCTCAGTTCCTCATGACACCCCCAGGCCCATAGAGCCCCCCCAGACCCATAGAGCCCCCCCAGACCACTCCTGCCCCCCCCCAGAGCCATCGGACCCATAGAGCCCCCCCAGATCCTCATGACCCCCCCCAGACGCTCAGAGCCCCCCCAGACCCATAGAGCCCCCCCAGTTCCTCATGACCCCCCCAGACCCATCAGACCCTCAGAGCCCCCCCAGACCCATAGAGCCCCCCCCGACCCATCGGACCCATAGAGACCCCCCTCCAGACCCCCCCTGCCCCCCCCCCCAGACCCATCGGACCCTTAGAGCCCCCTCAGTTCCTCATGACACCCCCAGACCCATCAGACCCATAGAGACCCCCCCAGACCCATAGAGACCCCCCCCAGACCACTCCTGCCCCCCCCCAGAGCCATCGGACCCATAGAGCCCCCCAGTTCCTCATGACCCCCCCAGACCCATCAGACCCTCAGAGCCCCCCCTAGACCCATAGAGCCCCCCCAGACCCATCGGACCCATAGAGCCCCCTCACAGACCCCCCTGCCCCCCCCCAGACCCATCGGACCCATAGAGCCCCCCAGACCCATAGAGCCCCCCCCCCGACCCATCGGACCCATAGAGCCCCCTCACAGACCCCCCTGCCCCCCCCCCAGAGCCATCGGACCCATAGAGCCCCCCCAGACCCATAGAGCCCCCCCCAGAGCCATCGGACCCATAGAGCCCCCCCAGACCCATAGAGCCCCCCCCCCGACCCATCGGACCCATAGAGCCCCCTCACAGACCCCCCTGCCCCCCCCCCCAGAGCCATCGGACCCATAGAGCCCCCCAGATCCTCATGACCCCCCCAGACCCATCAGACGCATAGAGACCCCCCCAGACCCATAGAGCCCCACCAGTTCCTCATGACCCCCCCCAGACCCATCAGACCCTTAGAGCCCCCCCAGGCCCATAGAGCCCCCCCCGACCCATCGGACCCATAGAGCCCCCCTCAGACCCCCATGCCCCCCCCAGACCCGTCAGACCCTCAGAGCCCCCCCAGTTGCTTGTGCTCCCCCACAACCCCCCCCAGACCCCCCGGACCCCCAGACCCATCGGACCCTCAGAGCCCCCCCCGTTCCTCATGACCCCCCCAGACCCATATCAGACCCTCAGAGCCTCCCCCCCAGACCCATCGGACCCATAGATACTTCCCTAGACCCATAGAGACCCCCCCAGACCCCCCCCCCCCACCCCCCAGACCATCGGACCCTCAGAGCCCCCTCAGTTCCTTATGACCCCCCCAGACCCATAGACAAGACCTAGAGACCCCCAGACCCATAGAGCCCCCCCCCCGACTCATCGGACCCTCAGAGCTCCCCCCAGACCCATAGAGGCCCCCCCAGTTCCTCATGACCCCCCCCCAGAATCATCGGACCCATAGAGCCCCCCCAGACCCCCCTGCCCCCCCCAGACCCATCAGACCCATAGAGCCCCCCCCAGACCCATAGAGACCCCCCCCAGACCACTCCTGCCCCCCCCCCCAGAGCCATCGGACCCATAGAGCTTCCCCAGATCCTCATGACCCCCCCAGACCCATCAGACCCATAGAGCCCCCCCAGACCCAAGAGCCCCCCAGACCCCCCTGCCCCCCCAAGACCCATCGGACCCATAGAGCCCCCCCAGTTCCTTGTGTCCCCCCAACCCCCTCCAGACCCATAGAGCCCCCCCAGACCCATAGAGCCCCCCAGACCCCCCTGCCCCCCCCAGACCCATCGGACCCATAGAGCCCCCCCCAGACCCATAGAGCCCCCCAGACCCATCAGACATTCATGCCCCCCCCCCCCCCGGATCCTCGTAGCCCCACAGCTGGAGTGAGTGCCCCCCCTCCCCAGGACCCCCCCGCACCTAAATACCCCCTCCCAAAATCAGTACTCCCCCCACCCCCAAATCCCCCCCACCCCTAAATACCCCCCAGCCCCAAATCCCACCCTCCCTAAATCCCCCCACCCCAAATAAATCCCCCATCCCCTAAATGCCCCCCACCCCAATTATTCCCCCTCCCCTAAATCCCCCCCACCCCCAAATCCCCCCTCCCCTAAATACCCCCCCACCCCCAAATCCCCCCTCCCTAAATACCCCCCACCCCCAAATCCCCCCTCCCCTAAATACCCCCCCACCCCCAAATCCCCCCCACCCCCAAATCCCCCCTCCCCTAAATACCCCCCCTCCCCAAATAAATACCCCCCCACCCCCAAATCCCCCCCTCCCCTAAATACCCCCCACTCCAAATCCCCCCTCCCCTAAATACCCCCCACCCTAAATCCCCCCCACCCCTAAATACCCCCTCCCATAAATACCCCCTCCCTTAAATCCCCCCACCCCCCTAAATACCCCCCCCACCCCAAATAAATCCCCCCCACCCCTAAATCCCCCCCAACCCCCAATTCCCCCCCCCCCATAACTGCCCCCCCCCCATAACTGCCCCCCCCCCCATTGTAGGGGACCTGGTGACGCTGACTGTCGCCAACACCTCAACCTCAACAACGCCGAGCAGCTCTGCAGGTGAGGAGGGGGGGGTAAAAAATGGGGGGGGGCGTGGAGGAGGCCGACCCCCCCCTCCATCCCATAATAACCCCCCCGTCCTAATTAAATTAATTAATTTCCCCCCCCCCCCCCCCCCCCAGGTACCAGGGCCCGGTGCTGCTGGTGCGGAGGACGCGGGACGAGATCATCACCACCACGTGAGGGGTGGCCCCCCCCCCAAAAAATAAGGGACCCCCCCCAAAATAAGCCCCCCCCCCCCCCCAAAATCAGGGCCCCCCCACAAAGGAGGGACCCCCCCCCGAATAATAGGACCCCCACAGAAATTGTAGGAACCTCACTGTAATAATGGGGCACCCCCAAATAAGGGACCCCCCCCCCATTAGTGAGGGACCCCCCCACAAAGGAGGGACCCCCCCAAAATATAAGGCCCCCCCCCCCAAAATCAGGGCCCCCCCACAAATGAGGGACCCCCCCCCCCGAATAATGGGACCCCCACAGAAATTGTAGGAACCTCACTGTAATAATGGGCACCCCCAAATAAGGGACCCCCCCCCCATTAGTGAGGGACCCCCCCACAAAGGAGGGGACCCCCCCCCAAAATATAAGGCCCCCCCCCCCAAAATCAGGGCCCCCCCACAAATGAGGGACCCCCCCCCCCGAATAATGGGACCCCCACAGAAATTGTAGGAACCTCACTGTAATAATGGGGCACCCCCAAATAAGGGACCCCCCCCCCACAAGTGAGGGACCCCCCCCAAAAATAAGCCCCCCCCAAAATATAAGGGCCCCCCCCCAAAATCAGGGCACCCCCCCCAAAATCAGGGCCCCCCCACAAATGAGGGACCCCCCCCAAAAATAAGCCCCCCCCCAAAATATAAGGGCCCCCCCCCAAAATCAGGGCACCCCCCCAAAATCAGGGCCCCCCCACAAATGAGGGACCCCCCCTCAATAAACCCCCCCCAATGAAGGACCCCACCCCAAATAATGGGACCCCTCCCATAATAATGCCCCCCCCCCCAAAAAGGACCCCCCCCAAAATTGTGGACGCCCCCCCCCAACTCTTTGGCTTTCCCCACCTTAAATTGTGCCCCCCCACCTTAAATTGGGCCCCCCCCCAAATTGGGCCCCCCCTCCTTAAATTGTGCCCCCCTCTAAATTGTGCCCCCCTCTAAATTGTGCCCCCCCACCTTAAATTGTGCCCCCCCCAAATTGGGCCCCCCCACCTTAAATTGGGCCCCCCCAAATTGTGCCCCCCCACCTTAAATTGTGCCCCCCCCCAAATTGGGCCCCCCCACTTTAAATTGTGCCCCCCCCAAATGGGCCCCCCCACCTTAAATTGTGCCCCCCTCTAAATTGTGCCCCCCTCTAAATTGTGCCCCCCACCTTAAATTGTGTCCCCCCCCAAATTGGGCCCCCCACCTTAAATTGGGCCCCCCCACCTTAAATTGTGCCCCCCCAAATTGGGCCCCCCCACCTTAAATTGTGCCCCCCCACCTTAAATTGTGCCCCCCCCCAAATTGGGCCCCCCCACCTTAAATTGGGCCCCCCTCTAAATTGGGCCCCCCCCCCCAAATTGTGCCCCCCCACCTTAAATTGTGCCCCCCACCTTAAATGGCCCCCTCCAAATTGGGCCCCCACCTTAAATTGTGCCCCCCCACCTTAAATTGTGCCCCCCCCAAATTGGGCCCCCCCACCTTAAATTGTGCCCCCCTCTAAATTGGGCCCCCCCCCCCAAATTGTGCCCCCCCACCTTAAATTGTGCCCCCCACCTTAAATGGCCCCCTCCAAATTGGCTTCCCCCCCAAATTGGGCCCCCCACCTTAAATTGGGCCCCCCCCCCAAATTGGGCCCCCCCCCCAAACTGTGCCCCCCCCAAACTGTGCCCCCCCAATTTCCCCCTCCCTCCAAACTGTGCCCCCCCCAAACTGTGCCCCCCCCTCCAAACTGTGCCCCCCCCAAACTGTGCCCCCCCCAATTTCCCCTCCCTCCAAACTGTGCCCCCCCCAAACTGTGCCCCCCCAATTTCCCCTCCCTCCAAACTGTGCCCCCCCCAAACTGTGCCCCCCCCTCCAAACTGTGCCCCCCCAAACTGTGCCCCCCCCAATTTCCCCCTCCCTCAAACTGTGCCCCCCCAAACTGTGCCCCCCCCCCCAATTTCCCCCCCCCTCCAAACTGTGCCCCCCCCAAACTGTGCCCCCCCCAATTTCCCCCTCCCTCCAAACTGTGCCCCCCCCAAACTGTACCCCCCCTCCAAACTGTGCCCCCCCAAACTGTGCCCCCCCAATTTCCCCCCCCCAAACTGTGCCCCCCAAACTGTGCCCCCCCCAATTTCCCCCCCCCTCCTAACTGTGCCCCCCCCAACTTCCCCCCCCTCCAAACTGTGCCCCCCAAACTGTGCCCCCCCCAAATTGTGCCCCCCCGGCCCCCCCCTTAACTGTGCCCCCCCTCTAAACTGTGCCCCCCCCCCCCAGGACCCCCGACGACATCTCCTCGAACCGCGGCAACGATCTGCTGCTCAAACTGCTGCAGTTCCGGTGAGGGGGGGGAAAATGGGGGGGGGGGGGGGGGGCAGGGGGGGGCAATTTTGTTTTCCTGGGGGGGGGGGGACACACACGACATTGATGTGCCCCCCCCCCAATGCAGGTACCCCAAAATCATGGCGGAGGAGGGGGTGCGCGTGGTGCGCGAGTGGCTGGGGGCGGCCACGCCCAGCGAGGAGGGTAAGGACCCCCCCCCCCCCCAAAAAAATGGGACCCCCCCCCCCAAAAAAAAGAGAAAAAAATGGGATTCCCCCCCAAAAAAAGAAAAAAATGGGATCTCCCCCCCCAAAAAAAAAGAGAAAAAATGGGATTCCCCCCCCCAAAAAAAAGAGAGAAAAAAAATGGGATCCCCCCCCCCAAAAAAGAGAAAAAAATGAGATCTGCCCCCCCCCAAAAAAATAGAAAAAAATGGGATCCCCCCCCAAAAAAAGAGAGAAAAAAAATGGGATTCCCCCCCCCCCAAAAAAGAAAAAAATGGGGCCCCCCCCCCCAAAAAAAGAGAAAAAAATGGGATGCCCCCCCCAAAAAAAAGAGAAAAAATGGGACCCCCCCCCAAAAAAAAGAAAAAAATGGGATCCCCCCCAAAAAAAAAGAAAAAAATGGGATCCCCCCCCCAAAAAAAAAGAAGAGAAAAAAATGAGACCCCCCCCCAAAAAAAAAAGAGAAAAAAATGGACCCCCCCTAAAAAAAAAG